>NC_137694.1:161583539-161606039 GCF_964034855.1 Anser brachyrhynchus
AGGAGCTGCTGAGATCACTTAGTTTGTTCAGCTTAGAGAAAAGGAGACCAAAGGATGACCTCTTCACTGTCTATAGCTTCCTCATGAGGGGGAGGTGCTGAAATGATATTCTGTGATTCTATGACCCCTTCCCCTCAGTACATGATATGCCGATCACAATATCTTTCATTACTGGCTCTTGACTCACACCTTCATTCTCACCAAAGTTTTAACCCATCTTACCTGTGAAGTGTGTCCTTTGCTGCCTTTCTCTTCATAATACTCACCTAAGTACAGAAATATTTTCTGTAGTGCCAACTGAGAACACTCATACATAAAGAAAGTAACAGGAGTTTATTTATTTTTCAAGTATTTATGTCATATAACTGATAAAATATGTTCTTAGCATGTTAGTTTTGCAAGTAACACATTCTGCTGTTCCTTGAAATTTGTATTTTGACTTGCTCAACAGTTCTTACAGTTTTTCTATCCTGACCTCACTTGTCAAGAGAAGAAATAAAATCCCTCTAGTTTTGGTTATGGTCCTTTACATTTACTGTCAGATCATTTGGTGACTCTCATTTTAGAACCTGGATACTAAATTGTAGTAGGCTTATATTTTGGCCAGTGAATATACAACAGGCATCTGTGTATAAGGAAAAAAATAAAATAATTTTAAAATAAGTCTTTGATAGCAGCTAATGAATATAGCTGACCACCTTTAACACCTGAATAAATGCAAGCACGATGAGAAGAGATTTAAATGTGAACCTGAGGGAAGTGAACAATGATGGCAATAATGTTGTTTCTATTGTCATGATAAAAATGTAGTAGATGTAGTGCTGTCAAAAATGAAAGCAAGAACAACTACAGCAAATATTTATCATGAACTATGCAAAGCTGAGAGGTTGATACTGAAGATAAATAAAAAGAAACAGATCTATTAGTCTAAAATTCACTAAATCAAAGGAAAATCAAGACTTACGTATTTACATAAGTGATAGGGAGTTTGAATTTAAAGAGGTCTAAAGGTATGCAGATGTTAACAAAATCACCAAAGAGAACAACCTGTCACAAATTAGTTCAGGAATTTTTTTTTGCTAATTTAGAGTTCTTACAGGTTAAGGTTAAGTTAGCATGCATTCAACTTTACTTTTAGAAGCTATTAGGGAAATGATCTTTCCCTGATTAGTTTTATCTATATAGAAAATGCAAAAGAGAGAACCCTAAAAGTAATTTTAATTAATAGAAGGCCTAGTCACAAGAGACAAGACTGAAGTATACAACATGTCTGGCAAACATACTTTTTTTCATAATATTTGCATTACAGATAATAAAATATTTGTATTTGATGTCTGTTGTTTAATTATGTTGATGCAAGTTCACATTTGCTTGCCATATTTTCCTCAACAATATTGATAAATTTAGCATTAGTTCATTACAACAATAATCCAAGTTAATTTCCTCAGTCAATTACTCAATTAGAATCTTCATTTAATTCATCAGTCTATGTCACTTCATTAAAAGGAAAGCTACGACTTATTTCAATGTTATGCAAAACTCAATATGCTAAGAGTACCTACATTGTAGAAGAGTTAAGTACCTTTAAACTAATAGCAAATTTCAGCTGCGCTGCTGTTACCAAAATTAATTGTAATTGTTAATTGCTAATCTGTACTGTGTGTGATTTGCAATGTTATTTACTAAATACGAGAGGATTTCAAATACACGCCATAAGACTACTTTCTCACAATACCCATTTCTACCCCCATCATCTTCCCCTTTTTTGTAAGATCATAGGATCATAGAATCATTAAGGTTGGAAAAGACCTTCAAGATCATCTGGTTCAACCATTACCATACTACCAATGTCACCCACTAAACCTTGTCCCTGTGCACTAGGTCCAACCTTTCCCTGAACATCCCCAGGGATGGTGACTCGACCACTTCCCTGGGCAACCCGTTCCAATGCCTGACCACTGCTTCTGAGAAGAAATGTCTCCTAATTGTTTTAATTGTTGAAGAGTAGTGATACTTTATATCTTATAAAAATATACTTTTTTATATAAAAAGGTAATGAGACCTTTTTATAAGGTGCAAAGTAGCACCCTAAAATGCTGACTGATCGTTTGATGTGTCTTTTCAAAAATCAAAACTTTCAGAATAGTCTAGAGTATATTTAATTTGACACCAATGAACCATGTTGTAATTACCCTGATATCTCTTTCCTAAACAGAAATGTTATACATGGAGTTAGCAGTTGCCCAGATATTGAAGATATGCTATGTCAAGTTGGTCTGTAAAAGTCAACTGTCTGCTGCTACTAGAAGAAAATGTTGCCTTGCAGGATCAACCATGTTGCCTACAGAATGGCAATAGCACAACAGCATCCTTGACACTACACAGAGTCTCAGTGTCTATTTTTATATAATTAAATTGGATGTTAAGACTTAAACATAAGTGAAATTCAGAAAAAAAATAATATATATATATATATAGTCATTTAGATAATTGATTTCATTGACATCAGTGATGTATATCTTGGAAGCCAAATATATGAATCTCCTTGCTCTGGTTGTCCTTCTGGGACTGTCAAGGTAAAATTTCTACCAATCGCTGTAAAATCATAGAATTATAGACTGGTTTGGGTTGCAAGGGACCTTAAAGTGCATCCAATTTCAACCCCCCTGCCATGGGTAGCAACACTTCGTACTAAATCAGGTTGCTCAAAGCCCCATCCAACCTGGCCTTGAACACTTCCAGGAACAGGGCATCCACAACTTCATCCACAACCTGTTCCAGTGCCTCACCACCCTCACAGTAAAGAATCTCCTCCTTATATTTAATCTAAACCTACCAGCCTGTAGTTTAAAGCCATTATCCCTTGTTCTATCGCTACACTATTGCTACCCCTTGTCATGTCACTACACTCCCTGACAAAGAATCCCTAACTTTTCTGTAGGCCCCCTTAAGGTATTGGAAACAATATAAGGATAATTATAAAAATATTAATATAAAATTTATACATAAATTTAAATTATATTAAAATATAAATTATGTATTATAAATGTGTTATATTTAATTTAATTTTATATTATAAACATTATTTGATTTTGAAACATACATAACAAACAAAGAAAAAACAAACAAAAATAAAAAACATTGATTTCAAAAAACCAAGAATGTGACTAGGTTGCATAAAATAAATTTATGGTCTTATACTTCAGGCATGTAATTCAGGACTTGCAAAGCTATATGTAGATGTCTAGTCTGGTCAGGTTTTCCAAACTAAATTGTCTATGAGTATAATCAATGGGAATCAATGGTTTGAGTATAATCAATGGAAAAAGATAAATGCCTCTATAAGCACTCCCAGAAAGACTATATGACGAGTGGAGATCTTCAAATTGATCTGTTACTACTTGAATTAAATAAAAATCCAGATGGAGAGTTAAGCTATTTTTCTTTGATTTTCTTCTTGCCCTGTAATTACTATGTTGTGGAAATACCTTGCCCTATCCTTGACTTCAACAGGAAGGAGGGGGGTGGCTCATTTGCTGTTCAAGTCTTGCAGACTTGTATGGTATAAAAAAGCTCAGACATAACCTTAATCATTTTGTACCTATATTAGTAATGTCAGATTTACATTACCTGTGTTTTAAGCACAATTACAGGCTTGAATCTTCCTGGGGCAGAAAGGAAAAGCTTGTGTGATTCTTCCCTGAGCAGCAACGGCACTCCTGAGATGGTAGGTATACACCTTCCCAGGGTGCAGGGTGACAGAGCTGTTTGTTCATCAGTCAGGTCAATGATTCATTTAGCATACTGTTCTCTCTCCATCAACGGCAACAGGAGTTCATCCATGTCCTGTTTACTCTGCTTGGTTTTGGAAAATCATGCTGTCCATGTGTGTGTGTGTGTGTGATTTCTTTTCTGAATCTAAGCATTATATCTGCCTCAAAACAGTTTGTGGCAATTAAGACAGGAAGTCCACTACTTCATTCTAATTTCCTACTAGTTTCTAGTAGAGCCCTTTGTTCCAGCTCTGTGAGATTTGGTGAATAAGAGTTTTATATTAGCTGTATTCACTGCTTTATTTATTTTGTAAATCTTGTCTGTCTGTCTCTCTTACAATATCCTCTCCAGATTGAAAAGTTTCATCTATCTAAATCTGCTGATAAAAACTCATGTCTGTGAGCAAAGCTGGGATCAACTGATAGTCTACCTCTCAGTTATAGAAATACTACAAAATTCTGATGTCTAAAACAATAATAATGTGAGCAGTATTATAATTGGAAAGCACAAACACTTCCTGAGAACAAGACATCTTCATCTTTCTTATTCTAAAGAGAGAAGCATATCTTTGAATCTTTGACAGAAGAACTATTTTAACATCCTGATATATTCTTACTGTGATTGTTTATTCAGAAACAGAGAGATTAAAAAAGAAAGAAAGAAAGAAAGAAAGAAAGAAAGAAAGAAAGAAAGAAAGAAAGAAAGAAAGAAAGAAAGAAAGAAAGAAAGAAAGAAAGAAAGAAAGAAAGAAAGAAAGAAAGAAAAAGGGTGCAGAAAGGCCTGAAATTCATTCACTTGTCAACTGCTTATTCATACTCTTAGCAGCATGATCTTGCTACTTTTGTCTAAAAAACCCTCAATGTTCCTCTTGTACAACAGGAAGCAAAGCCCTTCATCTACAAGTGCTTGAGAGCTAAATTCCCATGCTGTGACTATTTCTGCTAGTCCTAGGATATCTAGAGCTTAGGGTCAAGTACAAATTTAATTGAGATTTTGACAATCTATCTCTTTTCGTATTTGTGTGAGTGAAAACGTTAACCTGAATAATTCTACATCACTGCTATAGATTATTAATCTAAAGAAAGAAAGTGATATAATCTTTTTCTAGAGAAATATATCTTTCCCAAAAAATGAACTGTGTAAATTTTGATATTTTTACAAATATGTAATACTTTACCCCCCTACACACCCCCACCCCCACCCCCCCAAAAAAAATAATAATAAAATAAATAGACATTTCACTAACACTGTAGTACCCTTTGTGGTCATGAGAGCTTCCTGATTAAAGCAAGTATTTTAGCACAGTAGCTCTGAATGCACATTGAAAGTTCAATAAAATGAGAAGTGAAGTGTTAAAACAGTTTGAAATATTTCATAATGCATTACTTTGTTTTGATCCTGTATATATTAAATATGCAGTGAATCTGTCTTTGCTGAAACTAGACCAGTAGCTTAATAAGGATAAGGCTCTGAAATATAGCAATTAATGAAATACAAAACTGCAAGAAAAGAAAGATCAATTTAAGGGTTTTGCAGTCAGACAGCAGTCCACCCACCCATCCACACTAATGTAGTAGAAGGGAAGGCAAACAAAAGAGAAGGAGTCACAAGCCTGTCATTTCTAACAACCTTACTGGGTGGAAAATACAGGACATTTTTACTGACTGCTTATGTGACTAGAATTGAAAGTTTCACAGGAAAATAATAATGTTCCTTTACTTAAGTTTATGGAACACCTAAATACTCTGTCTATGCAACACCAAATTTTATTTGTCACCAAAAACAGTGATACGCTCCAATCTCCTTTCTTTCTCTATGATAAAAAATAGTAATGTCATCACATATGCAAAAATTCATTTTCAGAAGAACTACTTACACTACCATTACCTCTTCATTGTCTTCAAACATGTGAGATTGCTGAGATCAAAAGATCAATTTACAAAGAAGGCGAAGACGGTTTTACCCTGCTGGGCAGCTGAACTCCACAACTCTCTCACTCTTCCTCCTGAAACGAAAAAGGGGAGAAACATAATGTAAAGGGCTCAAGGGTTGAGGTAAGGACAGGGAGATCACTCAACAAGTATCGTCATGGGCAAAACAGACTCAGCATAAGGAGATTAATATAATTTATTGCCTATCACTAGCAGATTAGAACAGTGAGAAACTAAAGCAAACTAAAAACCACCTACAAACACTTTCTCCCCATCCACCCTCTTCCACCTCCTCCCCTGAGTGACGCAGGGGAATGGGAGTTGTGGTCAATCCCTAACACTTTGTCTCCACCACTCCTTCACTGTTACTCTTGCCGGCCTTACTCCAACATGGGGTCCCTCCCACAGGATGCCGTCCTTCTCAAACTGATCCTGTGTGGGCTTTCCACTGGCAGCAGCTCTTCAAGAATTGGTCCAATATGGATCTGTACCACAGGATCCATTTGTCAGGAGGAAACTGCTCCAACATGGGTCCCCCATGGGCAGCAGCTCCCCCCAGGACCCCCTGCTCCTGCGTGGGCTCCTCTCCACGGGCTGCAGCTCCGGCCCTGGACCTGCTCCTGCAGGCGCTCTCCATGGGCCGCAGCCTCCTCCAGGCCACATCCACCTGCTCCACTGGGGGCTCCTTCATGGGCTGCAGCGTGGAGATCTGCTCCGTGTGGGACCCATGGGCTGCAGGGGGACAGCCTACTCCACCATGGTTGGGCGGACTTCTGCTCTGGTGCCTGGAGCACTTCCTCCTCCTTCAGTTCACTGACCTTGGTGTACGCAGGGCTGTTTCTTACTCCTCTCTCCCAGCTGCAGTTACACAGCAGGTTTTTTCCCTTTCTTAAATACATTCTAACAGAAGCACAACCAATATATATTGCTTATCAGCTTTGGCCAGTAGTGGGTCCCTTTTGGAGCCAGCTGAAACTGGGTTTTATCTAATATGTGGAAGTTTCAGGACTGTTCTAACAGAGGCCACCCCTGCAGCTCCTCCACTACCAAATCCTTGCCATGTAAACCTAGTACATTACATAAAATCTATACTATTCAGAAGTAAAAGAAAACACTCCTTACCTTCTGTTTTCCAACACAAATATACAGGCTGCCATACAGTCTGGACTAAAAAATATATATTTTTTTTCTTTTTGTTGTTCTTTTTGTTCTTTTTCTTGTTATATTGTTTGTACTGTAGTAAAGCCTAGAGGCAGTTGTTCCCACTGAGAGAAAAATTTTGGAAGTAGAAAGTTTGCTGCAGGTATTTTAAATAAGAAACAAGTAGACAGATAAAACAATGGGAACAATGGGAACAATATTAAATGTGAGATGACTGTAGATATTGCCACAAATTCGTATGTGGATAGCTGTGCAGTAACCTGGCCCATCCTGTAGGCTTCTAGCCAGGGAGTGATCATGACATCATAGAGCCATAGAATGGTGTGAGTTGGAAGAGACCTTAAAGATCATCTAGTTCCACCCCCACAGCCACAAACAGGGATACCTTCCTCTAGATCAGATTGCTGTTTGGTGGATAAGCCCCATCCAACCTGGATTTAAACACTTCTTGGGAGGGGGCATCCAGAACTTCTCAAGGCAACTAATTCCAGTGCCTCACCATTCTCATAGTAAAGAATTTATTCCCGGTATCTAATCTAAACATACCCTCTTTCAGTTTAAAACCATGACCCCTAAAACCTTAGCTTAGAAATAGCCCTAAGGTGGGTATAGTGAACGCATGATTACAATGGCAAAGTTTGCACATGATTGCAATGTCATGAACTGACATGGATTGACTACCTATAAACATCTAATTAACTACAAATGTCTAGTGCCATTTTAAGTGAATTTTAAAATATATAAATGCTGTAGACAGTTTATTTGCAAACATTCAAAATACATGTGCAAAGAAGCACAAAGCACAGTAATCTGAGCTTTATTTTATATTGTTAGAAAATATAGAAAAGAATCAGATCCAAATTAAAAGACTAATACAGATGAAAACTGAGAAATGTCAAGGAGATACTTCAAATCCTTAATATCCAGATTTTTTTCATATGGTTCAGCTCCTGTTCTATATTGCATAGCTAGATAGTATGTCTTCTCAGATTTTAATTCCTTGCTACATGGCTCACATGCATTCTGTTGTTACATAGCTCCATTGTTCCTTTTTCTAAAGAGCTCTGCTTAATCTGCTTCATCAGAAAAATTTCTGCATAAGTCCAATGGTGGGGGAAATTTGTATTAACAATTCACATTCTCCTCCGATTCTTTCTCTTGAATAAAATCCTAAGAATTTTTCATGGTTATATATATATATAAAACGCATATATATATTTAAATGAAGAGAAAAAATGAATACATAATAACATATTAATATTCAAAAGTTTTAGAAAAAATGTTGGCATGAATTCAATTGTTAGAAGTTGTCACTGTCAATTGTCACTCTTTATAAATATGTTTGCCAATGCCCATATACATCATGCACTCCTAAGGGTGAAGTACATGAGAAAGCACTGTCTGAAAACACTGACTGTGAGAAATTGGGCAGACCAGACACTGCTTCTCTAGCATATCTGTCTACATAACATGATGAGAAACAAACCTATGTATAGTTTAACCCTGCGTAATACATAAAGCGTCAGTCAGGTCTCTGAATTTTAGTGCTGGTTCAGCATATCTTAAGTTTACAAGACTTGGTTTATATATTGAATTTCACATACGCAAGACAGTTCTGAAAGATGCTGAGTTGCATGCACATTGTGTGTAGAACTGTTCATATGAATCCTTTTCTTTCCTTGCTTATTTTAAAGAGATATGAAATGCTTGACAGTGCTAAGACTTAAAGAATTGTTATCTTCTGAGATGATCCAATATCTTTGAAGAAAGCTCAGCAAAACCCATCTGTTGCACTGCACTGAATTTTCCAGATTACTTTTGCATTCTTGAGAGCTACAGAATAAAGTCTCTTTTGAAAGAAAAAAAAAAAAGTAGGTTCTGGAATGCAAAATAAGTATGCCATCCACAGAACACAGCACAATGAAACTGTCCAGCCTAGCCCATTAAAATGTATAATAGTATTGTACTTTTAAAAATTAGATTGCACTGTTTTTTTAAAAACAGATTAGGTACATATATATATTAATTTTCTTCGTTAAATGATTACAGAAAGAAGTCATAGTTACTTAGATATGTTTATATGGCTTTGTTTTGTTTTGTTTTTCTGATTGTCATGCTTGAATTTCATTTAAACGTATGGTATATGCTTGCAGGATAATTGCCATTGTATATAAATTATTCACCTTACTGATTCTTACTGTTACTGTAATCTGTGACACATCTTTTTTTTTTTTTTTTTCCCTTGAATGTCAGTAGTAAATTTCGTCTTCACCATCCTCCTAATGAATGAGTCTATAAATGAGTATATTTCGAAAAGTGTGGTCAATCTCTGGTAGTAGTAATATGCTTTTTTTTTTTTTTTCATTAGATTGAGCAGCAAACAATTATAACGGTAGGGGTCCAGAAATTCAACATGCACCTATGGTCTATCTGTGCTATATTTGTTCTGAAGTCAACATTAGACAATGTGATTGATCTTAGGATAAGATCAATTGACCATCTGAGGTGCCTGTGTCTTCTCACATTTTCATTGTCTACAGCAGAGGCTGGTGTGATTAGCTCAGAGACAGAAATCACATTTTCTGATGTTTAGATTAAAGAAGGCAAATTACCTAATTACCTTGCCTTTTGAAATATTTCTATTTTCACTTTTCACTTTTTTTTTTTGTATCTATTTATTTATTTATTTATTTATCAATCATTTTGTTGGTAAACTAAATCAAGGAGATACAGAGGTTTGGTTTGGGCATATTGTTGTGGTACCTATCTAACACAGATTTATAGATGATAAGTCTGCCTAGTGTTTCACATTACTTGAGTTTTATTAACAGTCTAATTTGAATGTCACTGCACATCTCTGACAAAAGAATTATTGTCAGACCTACTTTGTTATATAAATCAGATGTCAGAGACATAAAAATAAGATAATAGCTAAAAAAAAATAAATTAAGATGTATTAAATTATGTAATAACCTGAATATATGTTTTGATAAACAGAAGTCAACCTCAAATCATTGTCAGTTCTCTTACAGATGTATTGGTACAAATTAAGAAATTCAAACTCATTACTACAGTTATAACAATTATGTGTCATCTTTTTGTACATATCCTTTGGATAATATATATATATATATATATATAGCAGTTCAGTTTAAAACAGCATTATAATCACTACTACGTTTTTGAACAGGCAAAGTCACTATAAATTTAATGTTCAAATGTGTTTAAACCTACTCAGAACAGTAAGAAACATGCTTTTGCTCTAGTAGTTTTCTGACTTCTTTGTCAGTATAAATTGATGAAAACCAGTTTCAGAACTTACGACAACAGCTCAGATTTCTGTTAAGAGCAAGAGAAAAATAAGGCTAGATAAATAATCTGGCAGAGAAGACCCAGAATGTTAAAAAGCTAGAAAATACTCAAGGATGACATAATTTTTCTGTTCAACCAACATGTATATATTGCGTAACTTATAATTTGTTTTTAATAAAGCATAATTGATTATGCTTTGTAAAATGCTTCCACACAGTCTTTCAGTTCTTTTTCCTTAAGGTGGGAGTGAGCATATTTCTTCATCAGATTGTGGGACAGACAAGTTTACTAATGTCTTTAAGACACTGATGATATATATATATTGACATCTTCTGTTAAAGTGTTTATAAAGAAGAAAAGCTCTGACCTGCAGGGTTCCAAAAAACATTGAACTGAGTTGTATCCTTTCTACTGGCTTTAGCAAGCAATAAGAAGGATCTTAAAATAGGCATAAAAACAAGTTTCAAAATGTAAGAAGAGTAAACAAATATGCAAAATTGCCTTTACTGAGATGAAGGAAGCAGATGTTCTTTGAAAGAGGAACCCTATACTATAGTAAGTTTTGAGAGAGAGAGAGAGAAATTATCACAGTGCATGTTTATGAAAAGGCACATTCATGCTTAATTTGTATTTCTTTTCAGCTCTCATAGTATTGCGATATTATGGGAACTTTTCGTTTACAAAAATAAAATATTTGGTTGTGGCCCAAGCACACCACACCTGAGTTACACTCAGGCTCTTGAGATAATATCTAGGTGGACAGTACCAGAATTCAAGATTCTTCAGCTGTATTGAAGGTTTGGTTTGTGAGAGGACATACCTTTATTTTTTTATCCCTGAATCTGTTCTATAGAAAAAAGCTGTCATTTTGTAACAGATGCTCTGGAAAAACTGAAATACAATCATTTTTACAGTAAAAGCTTTCATGCACGCTGCAGCCCAAGTACATTATTCTTTAGTTAGTTTACATATTTTTTTAGATTTATTTGTCATAAGTTTACAAAGAGAGAATGGTGAAACAAAATTCATAAGCATTAGCATCATATAATCTTTGCAATTAAGATACATATTTTGAAGGACTAGATTCATTCGGTTAATTCGAGTGAACTGGAAATCATTTGGCTGGGTTGTTCAAAAGGCAATTAACCAAAATACAAAGTGACTAAGCATAAAAAAAAAATCCAAACTTCAAATGTTGAACAGGGTGTAATTGGCAAAATGATGAAAACTAAAATAATTCTAAGGGGAAAAATCAGTTTATGTTGTAGACAAAAGAAATTGAAGGAATAGCTGTACTTTTCACTGTACCACTACTAGATAAATGTGTAAATTTGTTCAAGCAAAATAGCATCTGAGCAATTGGCAATAGGCAGTTGATTTTACAGTGCAGTTGTAAATCTGTTGAAAATTCTACGAAAATTCCATTGAATCACCAAGATGTGACATCCTTCTTACATAACCATACCATTTAAGACATTTAATATTTATAAGGCAATACACAGAATATCCTGAGCTGGAAGCTGATAAAACAGAAGGAAGGGAAGCTATCCAAAGAGACCAGAACAAGTTTGAGAAGTGGGCCCACATTAACCTAATGAGGTTCAACAAGACCAAGTGCAAGGTGCTGCACCTGAGTCAGGGCGATCCCAGACATGAGTACAGACAGGGTGAAGCACATATTGAGAGCAGCCTTGCAGAGAAGGACTTGGGGGTTCTGGTGGATGAAAAGCTTGACATGAGACAGCAGTGTGTGGTTGCAGCCCAGAAGGCCAACTGCATCCTCAGCTGCATCAACAGAGGAGTGGCCAGCAGGTTGAGGGAGGTGATTGTGCACCTTTACTCTGCCCTCATAAGACCCCGCTTGGAGTATTGCATTCAGGTCTGGCACCCCCAGCACAAGAAGACTGTGGACCTGTTAGAATGGGTCCAGAAGAGTGCCACAAAGTTAACTGGTGGCTGGAGCACCTCCCATATGAAGAAAAGCTGAGAGAGCTGGGGCTGTTCAGTCTGGAGAAAAGAAGGCTCCAGAGAGACCTCATTGCAGGTTTTCATTACTTAAAGGAGGCTTATAAAAAGATTGAGAGCATATTTTTTGCTCAGGCAGATAATGATAGGACAAAGGGGAATGGCTTTAAACTAAAAAAGGATACATTTCACAGAATCACAAAATTGTAGGGGTTGGAAGGGACCCCAAAAGATCATCAGGTCCAACCCCCCTGCCAAAGCAGGTTCCTTAGAGCAGGCTGCCCAGGGGCATCCAGACGGGCCTTGAATATCTCCAGAGAAGGAGACTCCACAACCTCCCTGGGCAGCCTGTTCCAGTGCTCCGTCACCCTCACCGTGAAGAAGTTCTTTCGCATGTTGGTGCGGAACTTCCTGTGCTCCATTTTGTGGCCATTGCCCCTTGTCCTGTCCCCACTAACCACTGAAAAGAGGTTGGCCAAATGCCTCTGTCTCCCACAAAACACGTTAGGAGGAAAGACTGAAATTCTTACACTCAGAGAAAGTTGTTCAAGACCAAGTTGCATGAGGCCCTGGGCAACCTGATCTAGTAGGTGGCATCCCTGCCCATGGCAGGGAGCTTGGAACTAGATGATCTTTAAGGTCCCTTCCAACCCAAGCCATTCTATGATTCTAAGATCGGAAGAGACCCATGAGGATCATCAACTCCAACTCCTGACTCCACACAGAACAACCTAAGAGTTAAAGCGTATAACCAAATGCTTGTTGTATTGTCCAAACGCTTGACATATTGTCCAAATGCCTCTTAAACTCCAGCAGGCCTGCTGCTGTGACTACTTCCCTGGGAAGCCCGTTCCAGTGCACAACCACCCACCAGGTTAAAAACCTTTTCCAAATACTCAGCCTGAACCTCCCCTGACACAGCTTCATGCCATTCCCTGGGGTCCTATCACTGGTCACCAGAGAGAAAAGATCAGTACCTGCTCCTCTGCTCCCCTGTGAGGAAGCTGTAAACAGAATACTTCTACAGACAGCTCCTTTCCTTCAGGTAGCCCTGCCTGAAAGAAATTATCTTCCTTTGTTGGTCCGCCAAGTTACTGCATCTTCCTCATCAGCTCTTCCCAGAGTATATTTATTTTAGGATGTACTAAACAGCTGTCCGGACCTCAGTGACTGCATTGACAAGATCTCACTCGGCTACAAAGAGAGCCTAGATATCTAATTCTGTTACAAACACCTACATTTCAAGTTTGTGTTTGAATCCTATTCTTAAATGTTTTATACAATCTTTCATGGTATATTTTATATATAGGAATATATTTTCTCATTTCATAAATAAATAAATAAATAAGATTGTCTCCATTATCTCCTTCTTTTCAATTTAGTTTAAGGTTCTTCTGCCTCTGTGTCACCTTGTCATAGAAGGAGATCAGGTTCGTCAAGCAGGACCTGCCTTTCATAAACCCATGCTGACTGGGCCTGATCGCCTGGTTGCCTTGCAAGTGCTGCGTGACTCAAGATAGTCTGCTCCATGAGCTTCCCTGGCACTGAGGTAAAATTAACAGGCCTATAGTTTCCCAGGTCTACCTTCTGGCCCTTCTTGTAGATGGGCATCACGTTTGCTAGCCGCCAGTTGACTGGGACCTCCCCTGAGTGCCAGGACTGCTGATAAATGATGGAAATTGGCTTGGCCAGTTCTTCCGCCAGTTCTCTCAGCACCCTCGGGTGGATCCCATCCGGCCCCATCAATTTGTGTACATCTAAGTGTTGTAGCAGGTCCCCAACCATTTTCTTGTGGATTGTGAGGGCCACAGTCTGCTCCTCATCCCCTTCCACCAGCTCAAGGTACTGGGTATATATTACAAGTTGCTTCAGGATTCCCACTAGTAAAGGAATGACTACATGTATTATGTTCCTACATATATTCTGTATGAGGTGTTATCAGTGTGATGCTAACCAAACTGCTCCCAGGAGTGAGGCCAACTGAAGACAGAAAAACCTCTCTTCATAGATGATCTACAACATGGAGTCCCTGACCAGACTCTGGACTATCTGAGAGATTTCATGTAGAGATGTTCTTGCAAGAGAAGCTTATCTTGGGTAGATAACAAGTCACTGTTACATCTTTTTGGTGAAGATACGTACATTGGTGCAGGACATCTGTTCCCAGAACAGTTGCTGCTGACTCCTGTTTTCCTGGAAGGTCAGTTAATTATTAGGAATTCTTTGTTTTGTGCCCATCAAAGTTTCTTTGTCCTGCCAACTACAACTCATTAACGTTTTGGCTGAATTTACAAGGGAAGTAATGGGGCTCCCATCTAAGTAGACATCCTTCTTTGTCAGTATATTTACCAGGCTGAATTTGTGGTGGTTTGTTAGTATGGTAACAAAAAAAAAAAAGAATAATTGTTTTATTCCCAGTGTTACAGTTTCTTGACTGTCATTCTGTTTTGCACCGGAATAGGAACAGGTTGCCCAGAGAAGCTGTGGAGTCTCCCTCCTCAGCTGTCTTCAAAAGCTGCCTGGACATGTTTCTGGGCAACCTGCTCTGGGTGCCTGCTTGAGCAGAGGGTTGGACCAAATGACCTCCACAGGTTCCTTCCAACTGCAACCAGTCTGTGAATTTCATAATTCTTTTTTTTTTTTTTTTTTTCAGAGCCCCGAGACAGGATTCACCACAACAACCCTACTAAAACTGCAATAGCCGTGATCAAAAATATTTGACAAATTTTTGTATTTATGAAGATGTGACTAGGGAGGACCACAGTTTGTTAAAGAAAGCACATAACTCTCCTGTACGTTATTGCTTGATGCTGTGGATGTATCTATATCTATCTCTTTACCTATATATCTTTATTTCCCTATGAAGGATTTTTCATGGTATTATAGGACTGAGAGTCATCACCATGATTGCATTTTCCATTTGAAACAATTTTACATATTTTTAACCAATACAGGAATTTCTTAACAGCATTTTTCTGACTAAATTTCACATATGTTCTTACTGTTAATCCTTCTCACTAGTTTGTTACTAACATTCTTGTACATGTACTGAAGGCAAAATCATTGTCATTTGAAATAAACTGAAATAGGCTTTTAGACAGGAAACTTTGGAATATGAGTTAGGAAAATAATGTTGTTCAATCTACGGTGACACATCAAATACGTTGCTTTACAATGAACCTATAAATTGTGCTATAAAAGTATATCAGAATTTTTCCCCTTCTCCCTTTTTAGGTAAAGTAAAAAGTGACCATTTTATATACGTTTGTGTATGTTTATATATAAAATACACATGGTTTTAAATTAGATTTTTATATTTTCATTTTTCGTCAAGAATGATATACATTATATACTAGGGTGAAAATCTGTCATGTGATCTTTTCTTCCTTAAAATGAATATAAAAATGGTATGCATGGACACAAACTGTAGAGTCTAAAATGAAAATTCCTGCAGAGTTCAGGAAGCATTTGGACAATGCTCTCAGATGTGATTTAATTTTTAGGTAGTCCTGTGTGGAGCTAGGAGTTGGACCTGATGATTGTTGTGGGTCCCTTCCAACTTGAGGATATTCTACAAAACTATAGAAAACATCAAACCTACACTAGACAAAAAATTATAAGTTTCTCACTTTTTATGTGTCCAGACTGAAATTATGCCATTTTTCACAAAATACTGGTCATCTAATAGTATAAACCTTCTTGGAATATAATTAAATTATGGATAGGTCTGGAGGTGATGCTGGTCTTTTACAATTCAGTATCTTGGATAAAATCTCCACCTTTTGGTATAGCTGATAGATTGGGAAAGAGAAATATCTTTCTTTGACAAAAGTTTTAAACAGAGGAGACAGAACATCATCTCAATATACAAGTCCATGAGGCAGTTCATCACCTAAACAACCTCAGGACCAGATAATATCAGAGTTTCAAAACTGCATTATATGAACAGCCAATTCAAAAAGGTTGATATTGAAACTGAATTATCAATAAGCTGAATATGCTTTTTTTTTTTTCCCCCATAAGTAGTGAATGAATCCTTTGCTTTGTTTTGTTTGCATATGTAACTTTGCTTTATATTTTACACTGTTTTTATCTCAACCAACAAGTTCTCACATTTTTACCTTTATGATTATATTCCCCATCCCACTGTTGGGGACTGAGTGACTGCGTTGGGCTTAGTTACGTATTGGAGTTAAACCACAACACTTTTTATGCTTACCATCAGTTCTGAAATGGGTTATGATGTTAATTTAAACATGTAACAAACATTATGAGTTATCAGCATTTTTAAATTGGGAAAGATTGGAGAACAGATTGCTCATCCATACATCGAAATTTGTGGTGGTTTCACCCTGATGGGCAGCTAAACTCCACCACCACAATTGCTTTCTCACTCTCCATCCTCAAAGGGAGTGGAGGAGAAAATATGATGGAAAAAATCTCATGTGTTGAGATAAGGTCAAGGAGATCACTCACCACTTACCATTACGGGCAAATCAGACTCATCATAAGGGTGATAAATATAACTTATTACCTATTGATAACAGACTAAAGCAATAATGAACTAAAAGCAGCACTTATCTGCTGCTCCTTCATAGTCATTCTCTTCCTTTTCTCCAGTGCAGGGTCCCTCCCATGGGATGCAGTCCTTCCTGAACGGATCCTATGTGGGCTTCCCAAAAACTGCAGTTCCTCAAGAACAGCTCCAGTATGGGTCTGTACCAGAGGGTCCATCATTCAGGAATGGACTGCTGCAGTATGGATCCCCCACAGACAGCAGCTCCTGCCAGATCTCCTGCTCCTGCATGGGCTCCTCTCTACAGGCTGCAGCTCTGGCCCAGAGTCTGCTCCCACGTGGGCTCCCTATGATAATCAAAAGGTGATTGGTGGGCTGGAGCACCTCCCCTATGAAAAAAAGGCTGAGAGAGGTGGGGATGTTCAGCCTGTTGAAGAGAAAACTCCAGGGATACCTCATTGAGGCCTTTAAGAACCCTTAAAAGGGTTTCCCTTAAAGGTGTCTTATAAAAAGAATGGAGAAGTACTGTTTACTTGGGTAGATAATGATAGGACAAGGGGGAACAGTCTTAAACTAAAAGAGGATAGATTTAGACTAGACATGAGGAGGAAAATCTTCACTGTAAGGGTGGTGAGGCACTGGAACAGGTTTCCCAGAGAAACCGTGGATGCCCCATGCCTGGAAGTGTTTAATGCCAGTTTGGATAGAGCTTTGAGCAACCTGATCTAGTGAGTGGCATCCCTGCCTAAGACAGGTGGATTGGAATTAGATGATCTTTAAGGTCCCTTACAACCCAAGCTATTCTATGATTCTATGATTCCATGGGCTGCAGTCTCCTCCAGGTCAGACCCACCTTTTCCACTGTCGGTTCCTCCATGGGCTGCAGCATGGAAATCTGCTCCAGCATTGTACTACATGGGCTGCAGGGGGACAACCTGCTCCACTATGGGCCTCTCCACAGGCTGCAGAGGAACTTCTGCTCCGTACCTGGAGCACCTCATGCCTTCCTTCTGCACTGTCCTTGACATCTTTAGGGCTGTTTCTCTCTACATTTTCTCACTCTTCTCTCCCAGATGCTGTTGCACAGCAATTTTTTTATTATAATTATTTTTTTCCTTTCTTAAAAATGTTAACACATAGGCACAACTGGGGTCACTCGTTGACTCAGCTTTGGCTGGTGATGGGTCCCTTTTGGAGCTGGCTGGAACTGGCTCTCATCTAACGTGGAACAACTTCTGTTCTCTTCTTACAGAGGCCACCCTTGCAGTCTTCCCACTAACAAAATCTTGACGCGTAAACTGAATACATTATTCTAGCAAAATTTGATGAAATTTATGAGCTTTAGAATTTGTAGAATATTGGAATATATTAGAATATTTTATCTGATATCCTTTGCTGAGGTAATTTAACTTTGTAACTCTTTTTAATTATCAATTAAGTATGAGATGAATCTGGACTTCAATGCACATAGTTAATTTACTACTTCCTTTTTCAAGAAAATGATTTTTTAAATAAACTCTTTCAAATAGGTATTAAGTGTCTTTCTTGTTGTAAAAGTACATGTCAGACAGTTTGTACTTGAAGCAGTTTTTCAGGTATTAAAAAAATGTTATGTAAGAGACTGTTTGCTGACTTATCTGATTAAGCTACTACTAAAAAATAACAAGCCCACCCATATACCACATTTACTTTATTCCCACCACAGTAGGGAAGTCTGAGAGAAGTGCACATGGGTAACTAATTTCAGCACCACTCTGAGAGTTCATGATTAAGAAATAGCCTGCAACTGTACTTTTTTCCATAGCAGTACTGGAATAATTCACCCTACATCTAATTTACTGAAATCTCTAAATTCCCCTTACATTTAAATTTTAAAAGTTTAAATATGTTGTTTGTTAACAAGATTCTCTATAGAAAGAAGAAACTACATAAATTTCAAATAAAATGTGTGTCTTCAGAGACATATTCTGCAAAAAACAGACCCAGTCTGAACTTATTATAACCACGTAGAAGCAGGAATTTCTCTTCATAAACCTCTGATGAAGCTGGGAAATTCAAGGTAAAAAAATTTTCTACATCACTCTTGAAAGTTACTCCCATTGTATAGGCTTCTAATACCATGTCACCTTCCTGTTGTCAGAAATGTTAGATCTGCCCAAATATGTTTGAAATACCAGTCTGTTACCTAGCCAACACAACACCCTTTGTATCCGAACTATGTAAGTGTTCTGTTGTCTGAGAAGATGAAGACTTTAAATGTATTTTAGGATGATAAAATGTTTTTCTGCACAACAAACATGTTTTTCTGCATAACAGATGTGTGATCTGTTTCTTGTGTTAAAACATTCAACTGTTAATGAATTAGTCAGATAAATCTAAGTGTTGTGCATTTCCTTAACTTGTGAAATTGTATACATAGGCCCATACCAACAAACTTTACATAATGGGCAAATCTTTCCTGTTTCCACAAAAGTAAATCAATATTAGTGTAAATAGGAAAAGGAAGCTCACATTAAATACTGTCTTAAGAACAGTATGCAAACCACTTTACAATTCAATAAGACACATACAAAAAAAAAATATAATAGTGTTTTTGGATTCCATTATAAAATTCAGATGCTTAGAAAACAGACTTCGCTTTACGGGTTGGAATGAGGTTCAGAACAGTTACGTATGAATTAACAGAATTTGCAAGAAAAACTTAAACAAGGGGTAACGAATCCTGTGATCTGGGGGCTACCTGCTAGGCAGTCTGACCAATATAGCACAGCAGGACAAAAAAAAACTACTTTTTTTTTTTTTTTAAATCATATGTGTCTGACTTTTGCAGTCAGAAGAGTTAGGGTGCCTTTCTTCATGCTGTGGAAGGAACACCATAAAGGGAAAGACTTGGCCTCCTAATGTCAGAAATCTGGCCTGCTTCCCTAGCATCAGCGAGCAATGTCTGAAGGGAATGGACAGACCAGATTCCCTAACATTAAAAATATCACATTTTTTTTCTTTTTTCTTTTTTTTTTTTTCTGATTTTTGTTTCAATTTTACCTTAAAAATCTTATCAAGATTTCAGGGTTGATAGCATGTTTTTAGTGTGACATGGTTACAATTATTTTATATTCTGATTTCTTCTTTATATTGATCTTTTGTTTAGCTAAATCTATAATTATTTTTTGAGTGGTGTAAGGAAATAGAGACTCTATTGGTAAATAATGGAACTGTCAGATTAGATGGATACTGATTCACCTGTGGTCATAGTAGCCTGTAGGCATTGTTAACGTTACACCCATACTGAAAAGCAAAACTGAAGGGGGATTTTGTTATTGTTTGTTTTTATAAATGAAAATAAAACTTTGGTTCTAATTTAGACTCAATAGAGAGCTTATTCTGCTTGATGACAAAATCTCAGTGTTGTGCTTCAGAGGAAGGAAGTATAAAAGTTTTAGCACAGAACTCATTGTCTTATTTTGAGTACAGCATTAATTCTAATTAAATTTAGTGTAACAATGTGAAAGTGTCAGTAACAGTGCTCTAGAACTGCTGGAGTTATTTTATTTTTTTTCAAACTCTGTAGTAATAGCAACCACAGGTCCAATTACTGATCTGATAACAGACGCCTTACCTGTCTCCAATATGGCCAACATTTTTAATTACAGGTGATAAGTGACATGAGACTGATTTCACGTACGGGAAGGTTCTGTACAAGTAAGTGTTGAAAGAAAACATGCAGTGAAATAAAAATAATTGTGGGAGTTGAGTCTTTCTTAGGCAAAACAAGAATTGTTTGTGAAGTTCCACGGTCTTGATAAAATCAGAAGATAGTGCTGGTAAAATCTCAATATCTGACAATAAAAGAGAATTATTTATTTGTTTATTTATTTACTTATAAAGACATCTCATGTTTAGAGAAAATTCCATAGTTGAATGATATATATTTTTTCTTTCTTATATTTCTTTCAGTAGGTCAATATTCTCTCAAGCTGTTATGATTTACTTTTCATACCTTTTTTCACAGTGTACTACTTCAGATAAATGGCTTTTGGAATATTTTCCAGCTCTGATGAGATGGAATAGTGATGGTGAAGTCCTCTGCAGTATGTTAATAATATATGTTTCACAAAAATGCATACATCCAGATGACATTATACTTCTTGAGACGTTAAATCTTTTTCCGAAATTGCTTCCTAAGAAACTGAAGACTTATATTAGAAATAAATAAATAAATAATTTTCAAAGTGATCATAAAGTATGGAAGATCATAGACATTGTCAGTATTACTAGTTCCTGAAATTGCATGGAAATTCCAGTATTTTTTGAAGATCTATTATGTCCATGTTAAGAATGAAAAACAAACAAACAAATCAAAACCTAACAGTCCCTTGCCAGTCCACCTTGAGGGTAAAATTCTTTCCTGGCCCCAAATCTGACAGTTAGAATAACTTTATACATATGAAGAAGTAATAAAAAGCAGGCAACTGTTGCTTAAGACACTCAAATCTGTCAAGCATATGTTGTCAGGTGCTTACTCTCTGCTGTTATTTATCTGTGTCTTTGCTACATATGGTGCAAGCAAATGGAACCATTCATATCTGAAATTTAAGAAACAGCCTCACATGGTTGTGTGTGGTGTGGATGGATTTCATCAAACGTTTTGTTTGTTTGTTTTATTTTGTTCTGTTTTCAGTGCAGAGTTCTGCAGTTTCATTGTTATATTTCCTTCTTCTTTTCTTTAATCTTCTTTAATTATTATTTAAGAATATAATTAAATTTCCTTGAACAAAAATCAAAATCTATAAATAACCCAAACATGAACCCCTCTGATATGGTGCCTTTAACATATTTAATCTTCAGTCACGTCCATGGATTCTAGATGGCAAACAATTAGAATAATACAGACTAAGTAGAACAGAAGGTTATAATGGCATGTGAGAAATAACTGGAGAGAAGCGTATTCTTCACAATAGCTCCTGTAGTACTTTACTTTTATCCTTGTAGTTTTCCTTTCTCTAATTGCTCCAACTTTTATTGAAGATTATTTGGTTCATTTAAATAAATTTTAAGTACCAGAGTTTTCAGAGTGAGCTAGTTATCCAGATACGGGATGTTTGTTGGAAACGTTATATAGCTCCCTGGCTACTGAAATATGCCATATTACCTCAGGAAATATAAAGTCAACACTTCTGTGGCTGTAGTGGTTTTACTCAGGTGTGTGGCCGGAGCTCCACATCAGCTGCTCTCTCACTCCCCCTCCTCAAATGGAAAGGGGGAGAGAATATGATGTAAAGGGCTCAAGGGTCGAGATAAGGATGGGGACATCACTCAATTATCGTGACGGGCAAAACAGACTCAGAGTAGGGAGACAGTAAGATTTATTGCTTATTACTAACAAGCTAGAGAAGTGAGAAACAAAGGAAAGAAACCAAAACCACCTTCCCCCCATCCACCCTCTTCCACCTCCTCCCGCCGAGTGGCGCAAGGGAAAGGGGGAAGTCTATAGCGTTTCGCCTCTGCCACTCTTTCTCAGTCACTCTCGTCCCCTGTGCTGTGGGGTCCCTCCCATGGCATGTCATCCTCCCCAAAATGATCCTGTGTGGGCTTCCCACAGGCAGCAGTTCTTCAAGAACTGCTCCAGATATGGGTCCGTACCACAAGGTCAATCCCTCAGGCGCAAACTGCTCCAACCTGGGTCCCCCCACGAGCAGCAGCTCCTGCCAGGTCACCGCTCCTGCGTGGGCTCCTCTCCATGGGCCACATCTGGCCCAGAATCTCCTCTGGTGGAGCTCCTCCACAGGCTGCAGCCTCCGTCAATGCAGGTCCACCTGCTTCACCGTGGTCTCCTCCAGAGCC
>NC_137694.1:161608539-161653539 GCF_964034855.1 Anser brachyrhynchus
CAGTGGTAAGCAGAGAGAAGAAATCAGTGCCTGCCCCTCCACTCCCTCACCTGAGGAGGCTGTAGGCCCCAATGAGGTTTTTTCCCTTAAGTATTTCCCCTCAGTCTCCTCCTTTTTAAGCTGAACCAAGTGACCTCAGCTGCTCCTCATACATCTTCCCCTCTAGACCTTTCGCCAACTTTGTTGCCCTGCTCTGGGCACTCTCTGATAGTTTTATGTCCTTTATATACTGTGGTACCCAAAACTGCATACAGTGCTTGAAGTGAGGCTGCACCAGCACAGAATATAGTGGGACAATTACTTCTCTTGACCAGCTAGCAATGCTGTGCTTGATGCACCCCAGGATATGGTTGGCCCTTTTGGCTGCCTGGGCACAGTCAACTTGCTGTCAAACAGAATCCCCAGATCTCTTTCTGCTGGGCTGCTATCCAGACTCTCATCTCCTAATCTGTACATATATCCAAGGTTGTCCCCTTATTGATGCTGAATCTGGCACTTGCTCTTGTTGAACTTCATACTGTCGGTGATCATCCACCCTTCTAATAATTCAAGATCTCTCTGCAAGGCCTCTCTACTCTTGAGGGAGTCAACATCTCCACCCAATTTAGTAACCTGTGATAACTTCCTTCCTTCCATTCAAGTCCTGCATTCAGATCATTTATAAAAACATTAAAGGGAACCTTCCCCAAAATGGAGATTTCAGGAACCCCAGTCGTGATTGACTGCCAGCCATTTACTATAAACCTTTGATACCAACCCATCAGCCAATTGTTCACCCATCCTATTATCTATTTGTCTAGGTGTGTGCTCGATATTTTATACAGAAGGATACTGTGAGAAAGAGTATCAAAAGCATTACTGAAATACAAAATTATTTCATCTTCTGGCTTTCCTTGTTCAACCAGGTGGAAACCTTATCATAAAATGAAAGTTAGTTAAATGGAACTTTTTCCTGGTAAATTTGCGTCTCTCTGAAGTGAGACTGACAGGCCTGTAATTACCAGGGTCTTCTCTTTCTTGCCCTTTATGAAAGCTGGGAGTACATGTACTAGCTTCCAGTAAACTTGGACCACTCCAGATCCGCAAGACCACTGGAAAATATTGAGAGGTCTCATAATGACATCGGCCAGATCTTTCAGCACCATGGGATAAACCCCATAAACTTATATGTATCCAGCTGGAACACCAAATCCCATACAGATTCAGAGTTGGCTGGGAGTTTATCCTTGCTGCAGTCACAATCCTCCAACTCAAGGCTTTGAGGGTCCCAGGTTCTATCATCACAGTTGAAAACAGAGATGAAGAAGACATTAAATATCTCTGCTTTGTTCACGTCTATATTTGTGAGGTGACCATACTCACCAAGTAATGGAACAATTTTATCTCTGGACCTCCTTTGCTGTTAACATACTTACAGAAGCCCTTATTGTTGTTCCCCCCAGTACTGGCCATCTTCAAATCTAATTGAGCTTTGGCTGCACGAATTTTCTCCCTGTAATGATGAACAGCATCTCTCCAATTCTCCCATGTCATCTGGACTTGCTTCTAGTGTCCATACACTTTTCCATCTAAACTCTAGAAAAAAATCTGTGGTCAGCCATGCCATTCTTCTCCACTAGTTTGACTTTCAACACTTTAGAATCGTCTGGTCCTGCACTCTTAAGAGATGGCTCTTAAAAGGTGACTGTCAATGATGGACCCCAATATCTTAAGAAGCAAATTCCCAGGGGACCTTATTAAATAACTCCCTGTGCAGTTGTGGTGGTTTTACACGGGTGGGCAGCCAAGCTCCACCACAACCGCTCTCTCACTCCCCCTCCTCAAAGAGGAACGGGAAGAAAATACGATGAAAAGGGCTCAAGGGTTAAGATAAGGACGAGGAGATCACAGTCATTATCGTGACAGGCAAAACAGAATCAGCATAGGGAGACAGTAAGATTTATTATTTATTGCTAACAAGCTAGAGAAGTGAGAAATAAAGGAAAGAAACCAAAAGCACCTCCCCCCATCCACCCTCTTCCACCTCCTCCCACCCCGCGCGGCACAGAGGAACAGGGGAATGGGGGTTATGGTCAGTCTATAGCGCTTCTTCTCCGTCGCTGCTTCTCAGTCACTCTCGTCCCCTGTGCTGTGGGGTCCCTCCCATGGGATGCAGTCCTTGCTGAACTGATCCAGTGTGGGCTTCCCACAGGCAGCAGCTCTTCAAGAACTGCTCCAGATACGGGTCCATACCACGGGGTCCATCCCTCAGGAGCAAACTGCTCCAACCTGGATCCCCCACGGGCAGCAGCTCCTGCCAGGTCACCTGCTCCTGCGTGGTCTCCTCTCCACAGGCTACAGGTCTGGCCCAGAATCTGCTCCATCAGGGGTCTTTCACAGGCCACAGTCTCTGTCGGTGCAGGTTCACCTGCTCCACTGTGGTCTCCTCCACGGGCTGCAGCGTGGAACCCTGCTCCACCGTGGTACTCCATGGGCTGCAGGGGGACAGCCTGCTTCACCATGGTCCTCACCACAGGCCGCAGGGGACTTCTGCTCTGGCGCCTGGAGCACCTCTCCCCCTCCTTCTTCACTGACCTTGGCGCCTGCAAGGCTGTTCCTCACTCCTCTCACTCTCCCAGCTGCTGTGTGGCGCAACATTTTTTTTCTTCCCTTTCTTAAATATGCTCTCACAGAGGCGCAAAACAACATCGCTTATTGGCTCGGCTCTGGTCAGCAGCGGGGCCCTTACCTAACATGGGGCAGCTTCTAGATTCTTCTCACAGAAGCCACCCCTATGGCCCCCTGCTACCAAAGCCTTGCCACGTAAACCCACTACAGCAGTCTAAAGACTGCTTTTCTTCCTTGACCTGTTTGTATCAGGTGTGAGTAAATCCCAGTTATGTCTGGGAAGTTAAGTCATGCATAGGGACAAAAGAAGCAGATCTAGATATATCCCTTAACTCTTTAAAGAATAATTCGTCAGTGTCATCATCCTGGCTGGGTGACCAATATTAGGTTCTCAGAATGACATCCACTTTATTTGTTTGTCCCTTAATCCTCTACTGGAATTTGGCATTAGGTTTTTATTTTTATACCTGTCTTTTCCTAATTCAGTGCATTATACTGTTAAACTACCTGGCAACCAGCATTTCACAGTTTTTTTTTTTCTTTATAAATTCAAGTTACTGAGTTAATATTTAGTAAATAATAATAATAATAATAATAATAATAAAAATAATAATAATAATCACCTTGTGGGAGTCTTTCAGAAAATAATTGAACTACTAGCTTTATAAAGTTTTCTCTCTACCTTTCTTCTTTCTCTGAATTCCAAATATAATGTACTGACTAGATCCACTGAGAATTAGATCAGTGATGTATTTGGCATAATTTGCAGCTTCAACATCTCTGAAAAACAGCATGAACATTGATCTGGACCTGGAAAATAATTAAGATAAATTACTGTGATGTACTCACTCACTGTAGAAAACAGATTACCATGTAGTAAGAAAGTTAAACATTTTTTTTTTTATACACATGCACAGACATACATACAAAGTGAAAGTCAGAGTGAAGGGCAGGAGGGGCAGGGTAGGGGGAGTATTTCTTGCCTTTCCAGAGCTGTAATTTCACCAGATTTAGGACATATAATTATAATAGAGCTCTGATTTTTAGAGTTAACCTCCAACAGTAATAGAATGATTTTAGAGTGATAATTCACATCTTTTTTTTTTTTCCTAACCATAAGAAGAGAATAGCATTAATTTAACCAATTATTCCAACGCCTTGGGCTTGGGCTTTGCCCTTCAGGTAAATGCAGTGCTTTTGTAATGAAGATTTTGTTATAAATATTCTAACCTCATAAATAAATAATTTAATAAATAATAGATAAATAATCTTCTGAAAGTTGTTTATCTCCTGGTTTTCTTTTCTGAATGTAATCACTTGTTCTATATCGATCCATTCTGCTGTATTTTTACTTTACAAAAAAAAAAAAAAGGTTTCTATTTCAGCCAATAGTTTTCTCTTGTTCATAAGCAATAAGATGGCAATTAGAAGTGCTAATGGTCTTTTTCCCAAAATTGAAATATATATTTTTACAAATCAATAATTTAGTTAGTGCATTTAAACTATTTAGAAAAGTTCTTTAATCTTTACACTGTATTGCAATGTCTAGGTTACATATGTTTAGCATACCCACAATATCACAGAATCATAGAATCATAGAATGTCTCAGGTTGGAAGGAACCTCAGAGATCATCTAGTTCCAACCCGCCTGCCATAGGCAGGGACACCACTCACTAGATCAGGTTGCTCAGGGCCTCATCCAACCTGGTCTTGAACACTTCCAGGGATGACGAGGCATCCTCAACCTCTCTGGACAAACTGTTCCAATTCCTCACCACTCTGTAAGTAAAGAATTTCCTCCTAACCTCTAAACTATATCTCCCAACTTTCAGTTTAAAACCTTTGTCCTGTCGTTATCTACCTGAGTAAAGACTCCTTCTCCATGCTTTATATAAGAGTTCTGTAAGTATTGAAAGGCTGCAATGAGGTCATCCCAGAGCCTTCTCTTCTGTAGGCTGAACAGCCCCAGCTCTCTCAGCCTATCTTCGTAGGAGCGGTTCTCCAGCACCTTGATCTTCTTTGTGGCCCTCCTTCGGACCTGCTCTAGCAGCTCCACATCCACATCCTTCTTGTGCTGGGGGCTTCAGACCTGGACACAGTACTTCAAGTGGGGCCTCAGAAGGGCAGATTAGAAGGGCACAATCACCTCCCTTGACCTGCTGGCCACTCCCCTTTTAATGCAGCCAGAATGGCCTTCTGGACTGCAACCACACACTACTGGCCCGTGTCAAGCTATTCATCCACCACAACCCCCAAGTCCTTCTCTGCAGGGCTGCTGTCAATGAATTCTTCACCCGGTCTGTCCTCATGTCTGGGATTGCCCCAACCCAGGTGCAGCACATTTCACTTTGACTTGTAGAACTTCATTAGGTTCACGTGGGCCCAAATCTCAAGTTTGTCCAGGTCCCTTTGGATGGCTTCCCTTCCTTCTATTGTACCAACCACACCACTCAGCTTGGTGTCATCTGCAAACTTGCTGAGGGTGCACTCAATACCACTGTCTGTGTTGTTGATAAAGATATTAAACATTACCAGTCCCAGGTCAGACCCCTGAGGTACACCAATTGTCACTGGGCTCCACTTGCACATAGATCCATTCATCACTACTCTCTGGGTGCAACCCAGGAAGACAATTTGTGTTATAAACAGCTTACAATAAATACATCCACTGAAGCGTATTATAGAACTAAATATGAAATGACCCTCATGCTGAAAATGTTAGTTTAGGAAGTAGTAGTGATAACTTGGTGAGAAGATTGTTGTAAGTGCAGTAAAATAAATATAAATTTTACAGGAAGCTAGAGGAAAAAGTGACAATACTGTCTTTCAAGAAGCTTAAAAATTCAAGTCAGTAATGTTTTCACAATAAAGATATAAGAATGAGAAATTTTAGCTAAAATATGCATTGGCTGCCAATTATCAGTATTGAAAGACAGGGCCTACAAATTTAGAATCTATTCTCTAGGTTCTTGAAATGAGGCGTGTTATTATTGTTACTATTATTAATTTGCACTAGTTTTATGGACTATTTATGCAGTAAGTCCCATACAGAGGACACTTTTTCTCCACTGTTTAGATAGTTCGCTGAAATAAACACTTTGTCTTTCCCTCTGGCGAAATCTTTCTTTGACCTTTGACTTAAGGAGTTGAGGCTCCTGGGTTAGCTTACATGCCTACTTTTATAGAGCTAAATCTAGGTGAGATAAATCCTACTGCTATGTAAAGCAGCCAGTTTAACTCTATCAAGCAAATTACTGAAAGAAAACAAATAGTATACTGCCAAGTAGACATTAATCATATACAAAGACATCTTCTTAACATACCTCTTTGATATTTCCATACTTCTTTACCTCTTCCATAAGTGTAAGAGGTCAGCTTAAAGCAAAGAGTAGTCTGAGTTGCAAAGCTTACAATTTTATCATAGTACTCAGTATAATTACTCACATGGAACTTTCATTGATTTAACGAAGAATGGTATCTATGAGGAAGAGGAGGGTCAGATTTGGCACTTTAGTTGCACATACTGTTTTCTAATCACTATATGCTAATAATAGTGATATTTTTACAAAAAAAAATAAACAATGAATCGCATTTGTTTGATTGTGCTGTTTCTACTGTTTAATAGTTGACATATTACCTATTACAGAAAAGAACAAATGTTCTGCAGTTTAAAACAACAGGCTATAACTAATGATGAATATGCCATTCAGGAGCAAAGCACTGACTACAGTAAGATTTCGTTATTTTAAGTGCTATTTGTGTGGAGTATTCAGAGAATTACAAAAGTGTGTTGACAGTTTTGCAGCTTTGAAACTTTTTTACTCCATTTTAATTTCACATGATATATTTTCAATGCATTACATTTTTCTCTTGAGACATACAATATATAAAGAAACTAAAGTATGCTACATACTTGGCCTCTGTGTTTCAACTGCTGTTTCCAAAAAGATTAAGGTAAATTGCAGCATCCTGCAAATGTAATATTGAATCCACCAGTGTGTCTTCCTGGGGAGCAGCCATCTCCAGGAATTACAGACTCTCAGATACTAATTTAGAATGAGTGTTGTTTATTTCTCTAAGACGTTCTTCTCAGAAATGTTTGAGTTGTTGATCTATAACACTCTGCTGCTTTTTTACTTTTTATCTATCTATCAATCAACCAATCACTCATCTATCTATCTATCTATCTATCTATCCTTCTATTTATTTTTCCTGAAAGAGCCATCATAACTGTGATGTCTGACTTTGTCAGAGGAGCTATAGCTGAGAATCATGAACCAAAACAGATGGAGCTCTTCTGAACAGAACTCTAGTTCGGAAAATTTAACTATGCAATCTGAAGCATATTTCTATGCCTTGAGTGGTTTCTGGGTTGCCTGTTTTTTAGCCAGGTAACACTAGGACACCACATACTGTCAGCAGAGCAACAAAGAATTTTTCATAGTTCATTAAACTCCCTCAAATGGAATAGAAAGGAAGCTGAAAGCTGGAAGACTGTACTGAGCCCTGCATTGTCTTACTATATTGCTGTCAGTAACTTTGCTAACTTAATCTCTACATTATTTGCAATTACTACAATATGGATATAATCTCAAAGTAGTGTTTGTCTACATCTTGAATTGTCCAAATTCTCACAACTACTTTCATCTGAGCACTTATGTTTAGGGAATGCCTTGACTATAAAATGTTCTTAGAAAGACTAGTTTTGCTATAGATATCTACACAAAAAATATCTGGAGTTAAGTAAGGTAACCTGCACTGTGAATGTTAGATATTAAAATTCTGTATCTTTTTATGGAGGTTTTCTACATCTAAATATCTAGGTTTACTGCATTTAGATATCACTGATAATGGCAGCAGCACCAGGAGCAGAGGCTACAGTAATTATCCTAGGAAGTATATATAAAAATCAGGGGCACTTAGGGCCTCAGCAGTATTCATTTACTGTGGTAGTCCTATCCTGTCTTAAGCAATGTGTCTAAGGTTATAAAAAGGACCGCTAAAAACAGAAACTCCATCCACACTTATTTTTTGCCTCTCTGAAGAGAGAATTGATTGAAATAATATTTTTCCCTGCAGTGTTATCTAGGCATTGATATATATATGAAATGTCTGCAAAAATTCAATTATTTTTTGAGTAACTAAGAATAAGTGTTATTGCAGCATTTTACTAAATTAATTTTTACCATCAAAGACTATAAAAGAGACCGTAAATGAGAATTTATCTTGTTGAAATGATGAGAATTATTAATACATTGTAAATTGTGCTATTGAATGGTACACAAAGAAGGTGAGAAGCTGCTAGTCTCAAATCATTAAAGATTCAAATAAATGTGTGAACAAATATCAAACAAAAACAGTTTGAAGTGTATCAATTATGGCGAAATACTCCTTGGAAATAGCAGACAATTCTTCTCAAAATACATTTATTCAACTCTAATCTGTGCAAATGTGAAACAAATTAAACTACTAATCTTTCTTCTTAATGTAAATCAATTCAATTATGTATGAACTGATAAGGAGTTGGCAAGGTCTTTAATTCTAAAAGGTGTTAAATATTTGGGACATTCACCTGTCTTCTGGCATTCTTGACATTCTCATTATCTCTCCCTAAGAACCTTTTATGTTATTATCATTCCCTTAGCCACATTAGTCCTGCCAGATCTTATTGGTCAGGATAGAACTCTGCAGCATTGCTTTTGTGTCTTGTTTACTAGAAGGTCAGCAATTCTGTATAAATCATTGACAGATTCCATGCTCTAACCTCATTGCTTACCAACTTGTGTAATTGCTGCAAATACAATACAATACAATAATTAACTTCACTTTTTAGTGTTGTCATCAAAAAGTTACATCCAAAATAATTATTTTTTCTTAGATATATATATCACAAATATTTGTTTAACTTATTAAAAATGATAATAAAATGTGTGTTTGTTATACTACACAGCACACTGCAATAAAAGCAAGGAACCTTGTCAGGTGGGATATTTAAGACATTGCCAGAGACATGGACTTAAGAAAGAAAATATAGAGTAGGTGAGATGATAGTTGTAAGTTTTCATGGCTATATGTTTACGTTTTTCTTTCAGAAGGATTTCTTTAAGTCACAAGTATAGGCTGGGAGATAAGTGGCTAGAGAACAACGCAGAAGAAAGGAATCTGGGTGTGCTGGGTGACAGTGAGCTCAACATGTGTCAGCAGTGTGCTTTGGCAACCAAGGATGCATTTAAAACAGCATAGCTGGCAGGTCAAAAGAGGTGATTCTCCCTCTGTATTTAGAGTTGGTGTGGCCTCACCTCAAATATTGTGTTCCGTTCTGTGCTTCACAGTGGCTCTCTATGTTAGAGAGTGTTTTGCTGTTGTGGAACACGAGGCTGAGAGTGGGAATGATAAGGTTGAGTCCCTATGGGTTAGGATCGGTGGGAAGGCCAACAAGGCAAGCATCCTGGTGGGGGTCTGTTACAGACCGCCAAACCAGGATGAGGATACGGAGGAGGAATTCTAAAGGCAGCTGGCAAAAGTTGCAAAATCGTCAGCTCTTGTTCTTGTGGGGGCCTTCAACTTCCCAGACATATCCTGGACATGTAATACAGCCCATAGAAAGCAGTCTAGGAGGTTTCTGGAGAGCGTGGAAGATAGCTTCCTGATTCAGCTGGTTAATGAGCCTAACAGGGGAGGTGCCCCGCTAGACCTTGTGTTCACAAAGAGTGACAGACTGGTGGGAGATGTGGTGGTCAGGAGCTGTCTTGGGCACAGTGACCACGAAACGGTTCAGTTCTCTATTCTTGGCGAAGTCAGGAAGGGGACCAGTAAAACCGCTGTCTTGGACTTCTGGAGGGCTGACTTTGAGCTGTTCAGGACACTGGTTGGCAGAGTCCCTTGGGAGGCAGTTCTGAAGGGCAGAGGAGTCCAGGAAGGCTGGGCACTCCTCAAGAAGGAAATCTTAATGGCTCAGGAGCGGTCTGTCCCCACGTGCCCAAAGACAAGCTGGCGTGGAAGAAGACTGGCCTGGCTGAACAGAGAGTTGTGGCTAGAGATTAGGAAAAAAAGAGGGTTTATGATCTATGGAAAAGAGGGCAGGCCACTCAGAAGGATTATAAGGATGTTGTAAGGATGTGTAGGGACAAAATTAGAAAGGCCAAAGCTCATCTGGAGCTCAATCTGGCTACTGCCATTAAAGATAACAGAAAATGTTTTTATAAATACATTAACACGAAAAGGAGGACTAAGGAGAATCTCCATCCTTTACTGGATGCGGGGGGAAACTTAGTGACGAGAGATGAGGAAAAGTCTGAGGTGCTTAATGCCTTCTTTGCCTCAGTCTTTAGCGGCAAAACCAATTGTTCTCTGGATACCCAGTACTCTGAGCTGGTGGAAGGGGATGGGGAACAGGATGTGGCCCTCACAATCCACAAGAAAATGGTTGGGGACCTGCTACAACACTTAGATGTACGCAAGTTGATGGGGCCGGATGGGATCCACCCGAGGGTACTGAGAGAACTGGCGGAGGAGCTGGCCAAGCCGCTTTCCATCATTCATCAGCAGTCTTGGCTATCGGGGGAGGTCCCAGTTGACTGGCGGCTAACAAATGTGACGCCCATCTACAAGAAGGGCTGGAAGGTAGACTCGGGAAATATAGGCCTGTTAGTTTGACCTCAGTGCCAGGGAAGCTCATGGAGCAGATTATCTTGAGTGTCATCACGCGGCACTTGCAGGGCCACCAGGCAATCAGGCCCAGTCAGCATGGGTTTATGAAAGGCAGGTCCTGCTTGACTAACCTGATCTCCTATGACAAAGTGACGTGCTTAGTGGATGTGGGGAAGGCTGTGGATGTGGTCTACCTTGACTTCAGTAAGGCTTTTGATACTGTTTCCCACAGCATTCTCCTCAAAAAACTGGCTGCTCTTGGCTTGGACTGGCATACGCTTCATTGGGTCAAATCCAGTTGGAGGCCGGTCACTAGTGGAATCGCCCAGGGCTCAGTACTGGGGCCAGTTCTCTTTAATATCTTTGCTGATGATCTGGATGAGGGGATCAAGTGTGTACCCTCAGTAAATTTGCAGATGACACCAAGTTAGGTGTGTGTGTTGATCTGCTCGAGGGTAGGAAGGCTCTGCAGGAGGATCTGGATAGGCTGGACTGATGGGCTGAGGTCAACTGCATGAAGTTCAACAAGGCCAAGTGCCGGGTCATGCACCTGGGGCGCAACAACCCCAAGCAGCGGTACAGGCTGGGAGAAGAGTGGTTAGAAAGCCGCCTGGCAGAGAAGGACCTGGGAGTATTGGTTGATAGTCAGCTGAATATGAGCCAGCAGTGTGCTCAGGTGGCCAAGAGGGTCAACAGCATCCTGGCTTGTATAAGAAGCAGTGTGGCCAGCAGGTCTAGGGAAGTGATTGTCCCCCTGTACTCGGCTCTGATGAGGCCGCACCTCGAGTACTGTGTTCAGTTTTGGGCCCCTCTCTACAAGAAGGACATCGAGGTGCTCGAGCGAGTCCAGAGAAGGGCAACGAAGCTGGTGAGGGGTCTGGAGAACAAGTCTTACGAGGAGCGGCTGAGGGAGCTGGGATTGTTCAGCCTGGAGAAGAGGAGGCTCAGGGGCGACCTTATTGCACTCTATAGGTACCTTAAAGGAGGCTGTAGAGAGGTAGGGGTTGGTCTATTCTCCCACGTGCCTGGTGACAGGATGAGGGGGAACAGGCTAAAGTTGCGCCAGGGGAGGTTTAGGTTGAATATTAGGAAGAACATCTTTACGGAAAAGGTTGTTAGGCATTGGCTGCCCAGGGAAGTGGTTGAGTCACCTTCCCTGGAGGTCTTTAAAATACGTTTAGATGTAGAGCTTAGTGATATGGTTTAGTGGAGGACTTGTTAGTGTTAGTTGAGAGGTTGGACTCTGTGATCTTGGAGGTCTCTTCCAACCTAGACAATTCTGTGATTCTGTTATTCTGTAAATTACTTGAAAGCATCCAGATGAGGGCAACAAAGGTGATGAAAGGGCTGGAAGACATGTTTCATGAGGACAGGCTGAGGACACTTGGGTTGTCTAGTCTGGAGAAGAGAAGGCTCTGAGAGGTAACCTCTTTGCTCTTGACAACTTCCTGAGGAGAGGAAGTGGAGAGGGAGATGCCAGTCTCTTCTTTCTCATAACAGATGACAGTGCAAATGGGAATGGCACAAAGCTGCACCAGGTTCAGACTACGAATAAGGATCTGATCTGATTGAAGGTAGGAAGGCTTTGCAGGGGGATTTGGATAGGCTGGATTGATGGACCAACGTCAGTTGTATGAGGTTCAACAAGACTAACTGCTGGATCTTACACTTTGGTCACAACACCATGCAACACCACAGGTTTGGGGAAGAGTGGATGGAAAATTGCCTGGCAGAAAAAGAACCTGGGAATATTGGCTGATAACCAGCTGAATATGAGCCAGCAGTGTGCTCAGATGGCCAAAAGGGCCAAGAGCATCCTGGCTTGCATCAGAAATAGTGTGGCCAGCAGGACTAGGGAAGTGATTGTCCCCCTGTATTTGGCTCTGGTGAGGCCACAGGTTGAATACTGTGGTTCAGTCATGGGTCCCTCATTACAGAAAAGACATCAAGGTACCAGACCATGTCCAGATAAGGGCAACAAATCTGGTGAAGGGTCTAGAGAACATGTCTTATGAGGAGCAGCTGAGGGAACTGCGGTTATTTAGCCTAGAGAAACGGAAGCTCAGGGAAGACCTTATCACTCTCTGCAGCTACCTCATAGGAGGCTGTAGCAGGGTGGGGGTTGGTCTGTTCTCTCAAGCAACAAATGATAGAACAACAGGAAATGATCTCAAGATGCACCAGGGGAGGTTTAGTCTGGATGTTAGGAAAAATTATTCACTGAAAATGTTGTGAAGCATTGGAATGGGCTGCCCTGGAAAGTTGTTGAGTCATCACCCCAGCGATATTCAAAAGGTGTGATGCTTAGGGATATGGTTTAATGGTTGACTTGGCAGTGCTAGGTTAACGGTTGGAGTAGATGATCTTGCTGGTTGTTTGCAAGAGGCCAACCTCCAGCTCCCCACAACTTCTTTTCAGGTGGTTGTAGAGTAATAAGGTCTCCCCTGAGCCTTTTCTTCTCCAGACTAAACAGCACCGGTTCCCTCGGCTGATCCTCACAGGACTTGTGTTCCAGGCCCTTCACGAGCTTCCTAGCCCTTCTCTGGACATGATCCAGGGCCTCAATGTCCTTCTTGTAGTGAAGGGCCAAAAACTGAACACAGTACTTGAGGTGCAGCCTCACCAGAGCAGAGTACAAGGGGACGATCACCTCCTTGGTCCTGCTGGCTAACCTATTCCTGATACAAGCCAGGATGCTGTTGGCCTTCTTCACCACCTGGACACACTGCTGGCTCATGTTCAGGCAAGCATCAATCAGCACCCCCAGATCCCTTTTCCTTTGTCCAGCTTTACAGCCACTCTGCCCCAAGCTGTAGCACTGCACGGGGTTGTTGTGGCCAAAGTGCAGGACCCAGCACTTAGCCATGTTGAACCTCATCCCATTGGCCTCTGCCCACCAATCCAACCTGTCCAGGTCCCTCTGCAAGGCCTTCCAACCCTCCGTCAGACTGATACTTTCCCCCAACTTGGTGTCATCTGCAAACTTCCTGAGGGTACACTCAATTACCTCATCCAAATCATCAGTAAAGATATATAAGAGGATGCGCCGCAATACCAACAGCCCAGGAACAAATGTTATGCTGGTCTTCACTAAAAAGTGTTCTCAGGTGCTTAGCTAGGAGCTTTCACTAAGAGCTATCAAAGGTTAAGAAGCACTACCTTCTCATATAGTTTTGCCAGACAAGTTTATTAGTGGGTCTTTGAATTCACGATGACACGTGCACGGGAGGTTTAGGTCAGAAATTAGGAGACATTCATCTCAGAAAGAGTAGTCAGGCATTGGAACGGGTTGCCCAGGGAAATGGTGGTGTCACTGTCCCTGGAGGTGTTTCAAGGAAAGGTTGGACGTGGTGCTTAGGGGCATGCTTGAGTGGGTGACATTGGTGATGGTGGGTGATGGTTGGACCAGGTGATTTTGAAGATCTCTTCCAACCTTAATGATTCTATGATTCTATATCCCCTATGAGACTTAGTATCTCCTTGCTTATTTACCCATGGCTGCATAAGGTGGTTGCCTTGCTTTAACTTTATGCTTTTGGTAGTGTCCAAATCATTTTGTGAAACTTAACAAAAGAGACTATAAAACAGAGAGTAGGACATTATGAAGTTCATAGGATGTAGTAAATGTATATTTCAGATCATTGTGGAGACAGTAATATTAATAATAATTTATTTTTTATTAATGTATTATATATATGTGCATATATATATAAGTACAATGAATAGTAAATGTGCAATGATTACAAAGCTTCAAGATCAGAAATTAAAGGAATGAGCTTGTGCATATTTGCATGCAATTTTCAATATATGTCAAAGCCATTGTGTTATATTTATCTCACCTAAATTGAGGCACAGACACAGCTGAGGCTCCTGAGTTAAGATTTTTTTATGATTACCATTGACTGGAGCTGAATTATTTTTTCACTTCTCTGCATGATAACTACAAAACTAATAATATGGGAAATTTGAAGGGCGTCCAAAGAAAAGAAGGTACTTTAACAATGAGATTGTATGCAGTAGTGTGCTGGATGAACCTGGCATGATTTGCTAATTATTTGCTTCAAGACACAAATCATTTACCAGTTTATCAGGCCCATTACTTGCATTTAACTTGTCATATAAAATAACCTACCACTCCTCCACCTTTCAGAATCTCCCTGACATACAGATAGATCATTTAGTCATATTCAGTCAATGGAAGCAATGACAGAACCATTTACATCTCTAATTCTAATAAGAATTTTCACAATATTTATATATTTAATCCTGCAGATGGTTATATGTTTTCCCACAGAGCATGTTAGCTTTGACCTAACAACTCACTAATATGGCTTTCTGGCTTCAATGCTAATGCTGACCTATAAGCAGTCAACTTGAAACACAGACACAGTGTGTTTCTCTTCCAATAATGTCTTTTATATTCTTAATGAATTTGTTCTGGCAGAGGAGCTATAAGGAATATGGAAGGAAAAGAAAAAAAAAAAAGGCTTTTGCCAAATTGCTGCTTCTACATTTCATGGACTAGTAAGAAACTCGTGATCTTTTGGAAAGCTGGTAAGAAGGCTGGACATTTGGTAACCAATTCCTAGTTATTTTATGCTAAATAAAAGTTTTTTAATATAAATCTTTAAAGTCTTTGTGGACCAGGCAGTTATCAGTCAGGTGTTGCTATTTGAAATGGCCTGATCCTCATTGTTGCTGAATTGCTTATTCACTGTTTTGTTATTTATTTATTTATTTATTTGAATGGGTTTGTACTTTTTCATGCATTTTTTTCTCCTCTTGAATCCTTTACTTAACAGCTACGCACAGATCAACGATCTTACTTCTGTCTGCAATTTTAGTTAACCAATTGTGTCTCACACGGCTCTGTTTGGTGTACTTCTTTATATAATTTTCTCAGAATTTCGCATTCCTCTCAGAAGCCTGAGAGGAGGATTCACTGTTGTGCTATACTAAAACTAAATCTAGAATCACAGAATGTATGCCCTGGGAAAAAACTCTGATAGAGTTACCATACTAGGAAATAAAAGGACATCACCATTCAGTTCTAGTTGTTCCAATGATTTATGATTGTTTTCTGAAATCATTCAATAATCCAGTGTATTAGCATTTATTTATTTATATATTTATTTATGATGGACACAAATAGCCCTGGCCCTTCCTTGAAATTTTATATTTGTGGTTATGGCATTTATCTTCTTGGGTAACGATTAGACATACTGAGGCCCTGCTTCCCAGGAAGTGACTAAACATCTACCTGCCATTGGGAAGTATTGAATACATTCCTTATTGTTCTCTGTTTGCACATGCAACTTTGCTTCACCTGTTGAACTGTCTTTATCCTTGCCCATTAGTTTTCAGCTTTTGCCTGTGTGAATTTCCCCCAGTCCTGCTGGGGGAGAGTGAGCGAGTGGATGGGTTCTTAGTTACTGGCCAGGGTCAACACACCACAGCATCCCATCCCTATTAGACAATATTAGATGAATGTTTATCTGATCAACTATTGCCATTCTTTTGTTCCTATGATCAGGTGATTAGTTGTCTTCTTGTTTGTTTGTTTTGAATGTCAGAATTGAATACAGATTTTATTATGTTACAAAATTTATTAATTTGTAAAAGCGAATGCTATAAATATATGAAATGTACTTCAAAATGTCAAGATACCACTGTTCACCATATCTAATTCTGGATTTAGCTGTGGATGGGCTGTAAATAGGAGTTATGATGAGAAAAGATAGTTAAGCATTTCAGAATGCCATGGCCAAAGCAACCTCATCTAAAAAATACAGGTAAATGTATTTTGCTGATAAATGAATGATGATGTCTGTCTGCCAGATTTAGTATACTATACTGTATAGAATAGTGTGTTCTATATTGTATTACTGTATACTATAAATGTATTACTGCCAAATTACAGCTGACGCTTTTTCATCTGTCCTCTACACATTACGATCTTAGCTGTACAGAATATTAAGTAACAGAAGTTAAATTTGAATAATTGATTTTCTAAATCTGAACTTTGTTTACTAAGTTGTCAGGTAGGACTGCAATACTTTTTATTATCAATTTCCACTACTACTGAAGAGCCATCAACATCTTTGCCTTACATTATTCTGTACTTGATCTTTGGAGATTCCTGCATTGTCTGCAAAAAAGGAAAAGAAGAAATATACAATAAACTCCAATTTCAATGTTACCCAGTAGAAGAGTTAAGATTTTATTTTTTTTTCGGAATGTCAGAGAAGCTAAATGAGTTTGGAAAGATAAACATGTGAAGAAATTTAGAGAATAAACTTCATTTTGTATGGCTATTACAAATCATCAGACTAGAAACTGTACAAGGTAAATAAGGCACTGGTACGTAAATAACTTGGGAGCTATTGTTTTACATTAGTAGCTTGACATTAATAGATCAAATTTGGTGAAGACTTAGGCCACAGCATCAAGTCCCTGTAACCTGAACGTGGTATGTAGTGGTGATTGAGCAACATTGACTGGCATTGTGTTGGGGTCTGGGAGGTGCAGATGCAGGAAAGGAGGATGTAGTGACCAAGGATGGTGCTAGAAGAGAGCCATACCTGGGAGATAACAGAAGCCATCCTGTCCCACAACAAAGAACTGACAATCTGAAGGAACGGAATGTATATGTGTCAAAAACTGACTGAACTATATTTGAGGAAGTGAAGACAGTAAGGGTATAAGAACCCAGGGAAAATCTTGAGTGGGGTCTCTTCCTTGGAGGCACCCAGCTTGAGCTGACATATGAGTACCATTAAATTATCACTGCTTTAAATAAGAGCCAACTCTCTGAGTGAATTCCAGATGCCTGGGTAGACCCATTCTGCTATGTGAAACAATGGGATCCCCTAATAACTGTAATGTATTTAGGATTATAATTTGTTATGCTCTACCACAGAGCGTTTATATTCATCAGAGCAACTGCAGCTCAGATAGGATTCAAAGTGTCATTTATTTACAGGTGGTGATAATGACAAACAAATCCCTTACTCACTGCATTGTGCAAGCTCAGAAGCAAAACTGAAAGACATCTCAAAACATGAATGCAGCTCAATACATGTAATTATTTTGTGGTGTTTTCTCATAAAATGAGTGAAATAGGACTGAGCAAAAATCTTACTACACACAACTTTTTCAATAATTTGTTTTTTAACTTAGAATAATAATGCGCCATATCACAGAATCACAGAATCACAGAATCGTCTAGGTTGGAAGAGACCTCCAAGATCACAGAGTCCAACCTCTCACCTACCACTAACAAGTCCTCCACTAAACCATATCACTAAGGGCTACATCTAAACGTCTCTTAAAGACCTCCGGGGATGGTGACTCAACCACCTCCCTGGGCAGACCATTCCAATGCCTAACAACCCTTTCAGTAAAGAAGTTCTTCCAAACATCCAACCTAAACCTCCCCTGGCGCAACTTTAGCCCATTCCCCCTCGTCCTGTCACCAGGCACGTGGGAGAACAGACCAACCCCCACCTCTCTACAGCCTCCTTTAAGGTACCTATAGAGATTGATAAGGTCACCCCTGAGCCTCCTCTTCTCCAGGCTGAACAATCCTAGCTCCCTCAGCCGCTCCTCGTAAGACTTGTTCTCCAGACCCCTCACCAGCTTCGTTGCCCTTCTCTGGACTCGCTCGAGCACCTCGATATCCTTCTTGTAGAGAGGGGCCCAAAACTGAACACAGTACTCGAGGTGCGGCCTCACCAGAGCTGAGTACAGGGGGACAATCACCTCCTTAGACCTGCTGGCCATACTGCTTCTTATGCAAGCCAGGATGCTGTTGGCCTTCTTGGCCACCTGAGCACACTGCTGGCTCATATTCAGCTGCCTATCAACCAGTACTCCCAGGTCCTTCTCCGCCAGGCAGCTTTCCAGCCACTCATCTCCCAGCCTGTACCGCTGCTTGGGGTTGTTCCGCCCCAGATGCAGGACCCGGCACTTGGCCTTGTTGAACTTCATGCAGTTGACCTCAGCCCATCGGTTCAACAATATAAGATATCAACAATATAAGATGGTTGATTCTGTGGGGAAGAGTTGAAAGATGGAAGATGCATTCTGAGTGGATGACTACAGTGTCTATAGTCTGCTGTGTCCCCCTGTACTCTGTTCTGGTGAGGCCACACATTAAGTACTGTGTTCATCGTTGGGCCCCTCACTACAAGAAAGACATCGAGGCCCTGGAGCATGTCCAGAGAAGGGCTACGAAGCTGGTGAAGGGCCCAGAACACAAGTCCTATGAGGAGCAGCTCAGGGAACTGGGGTTGTTTAGTCTGTAGAAAAGGAGGCTCAGGGGAGACCTTATTACTCTCTACAACTACGTGAAAGGAAGTTGTGGGGAGCTGGGGGTTGGCCTCTTCTCTCAGATAACCAGTGATTGGACTAGAGGGAATGTCCTCAAGCTGTGCATGGGGAGGTTTAGGTTAGAAATTAGGAGACATTTCTTCTCAGAAAGAGTAGTCAGGCATTGTAACGTGTTGCTCAAGAAAGTCGTAGCATCGTCTCTGGCAGTGTTTAAGGAAATGTTGGATGTGGTTCATAGTGACATGGTTTAGTGGGTGATATTGGTGGTAGGGGTATGATTAGACCAGATAATCTTGGAGGTCTTTCACAACCTTAATGATTCTATCAAGGCAAAATCAGTTCTGACTACTATTCATTAAGAATGGATACTAGGTACTTGTACCACTGAATTGAATATATGTAAATTATTCCACAAATTGTTCAACCTGTAATTTTTTCTGATGCATTTCTGAGTTATGAGAATAATGATACATTACTAATACATTCTTCCATATAATAGGTCAATGAAAATCATGATTAGTAATGGAAATTGGAATGTTTAAATTCATTAATATGTAGGGAGCCACTCCAGCAAACAGTGAGTTATAGCTAAAAGGACAATAGTTTTTGACCAAAATAGAAGCATAGAAAGAAATAACCAGAGATATTCTTACTTACAAAACCTGTAATTAGGGCTTGCTCATAGCTGCAAAACCAAATCCTCAAGGGTAATAAAGATATTTGTGCACACATTACTGTAGTTATCCTTGTGTAACTTTTTGCCTATTAAAAGCATTCCTGTATATTAAATTGTTGCATTACAATAATATATATACAATGGAAAAAAATAATATCCATCAAAATTAGAACTGTTAATACATTATCCTAGAGGAGCATTTGTAAATGTTCATGCTAGCATGGTGGATAAAGGGGAAATAGAAAGACAATGACTTCAGTTATTATATTTCAGGGCTCACCCATATCAGTTATTCCTATATTTTTAAGTGGAGGATCTGAACTTGATTTTACAAAATATGGAAAAAAGATTTCAAGTTCAGAAATCACAGTCCTTCATTAAGAAACTTTGCATCTATGAGCATCATCTGTACTTCCACATTGATATTTAAGAAATCAGGTCTGGAAGCTATGTCTATAACGCTAAAATAGTAAACCACTGTAAGTTATTAGTGTGGTCCAGAACATAGATTTTGTCTCTCCAAGAAGTGTTTATTCCCTGATAATCTCTGGTAATCTTTTTGCAGATATCCTAAATCAGAGGTCAATCCCAATAGATAGTAGAGACAAGATCTTTCTGAGGAAAAGGAAGTTAAGTAAAATTGGTATGAACTGTGATAGCCATGTTCTCCATAGCCAAAGAACAGGTCTTGGCCCCATTTAATTTGCTAGGATGTAGTAGCCGCATAACCATACTGATTTCATATTATTCTGTATTCTAATTGAGGTACAATACATACCTTGTCCATAACTTTCAGGTTAGACTAAACTAATATAAATTAGTTTAGTGATCCCCTGTGTTCCTTTACTGTTCAATCAAGAGAAAGAAAAAAATAATAAAAAAAAATAAAAAAAAGAAGGATTTCTCCCATGTAAGAATTTGATGATTCTCTTAAGATAATTGTCTGCCTTCATTGGCTACAGAAGCAGTATAGGATTTGTTTTTTCAAATTTACAGTTACAGTCAATTTAAGCACCTCAATTAATTGTCTTCAGTTGCATGGGATGAATCAAATCCCTGATGACCTGCTCATCTCTTATGATGTAACGTTTTCTTATTTTCCAATTGGTTCTGTTGTTTGCAGAGATATTTCTGAGTTTAGTCTCAAGGCAATTGAATAATGATCGCTAGTAAGTAATGTCATTGCATTCAGGGAATAATAAGGTGAGACTACAAATATGTGACAAACTAAGAGCAGGTAAAAAACATATGAAGTTCACATATGCATTAAAATTTCAATTATGTTAAATAAACAACTGCAAAACTAACTCTCTCTTCTGTTAGTTTGACAATCAGAACACTTGCTTTTAGACTTTTGGTTTGAGAAAGAAAGAAGTGCATCCTGTGAAGTGCTGAGGATGATTCTTCCCCTTAGTTTCTGGATATAGCCCTAAGCAACCCTGCTGGGGTTTGGTCAGGAGGTGGGGAAGGGGAAGAATCTCCTCCAGAGTTCCCTTCCAACTTTATCTGCAGTTCTAGATAAACAGTAGAACTAGCCAAAAATACTATTTTCATCACCTGATTCTCTTGTTTCATTTTACTGTCTTCCAGAACACAGTAAAATACTGAAAATATTGAGGTAGCAAGGAAAATGTTTTGGTAGTTTGATACACTTTGATTAAACTTCTAAAAATCATTGTTAATATATGAAAGATTATATTTGAACTTTATCAAGTTGAAACATTTACTTGATCATATCCCAAAATATTATAAGGTAAATCACAAACCGACTACTTATGCTGAATATTTAGGAAAAAAAAAAAAAAAGGCAAATACTGAGCATTCAATCCAACATGAAATTAAAAAATACAATAGAACTACGAAGGCAGTTAAAGTTCCTGACAATGCTCAACCTTATTTGTTTTATTAAATATATTTTTTTCTGAAATTAAAATATTTTATGGAGTGAAGTTAATTTTGTTAAGAAATATTTAGGCACAGAATATTTAATTTAAGAGAAAAGTAGTTGTTCCATTAGTTAAAATGCAGGGGATTCAAGAGTATCCTTGCCTGTTCAGATCAGAGCAGTATGAGGTGAAAAACATTGTTCTGTATTTTTCAGAAGAAGAGCTTCAACAGATTGCTCTGCATTCAAGATTATTTTCCTAATTTTATATACTACAAAGTGTCCCACCTCATGCAAATACTTCTACTTTTCTGAAAGTAGTTTCAGATTTCTATGTTAAAACAGACATGGGGAAAAAGTCATCTAAAAAACCAACAAAACAAAGCAAAAACTGTTCATTTTCCTATGCCCATATAAGAAAAAAGAAGTGTCAACTCCCAAATTCAGCTTAAATAAACCACAGTTCTTTCTAGCAGTGCCTGGAAAGATATATACCATGAAATTATCAATGTTTTTGTTTGTTTGATTTGGTTTGTGTTTTTTGTTGTTATTTTTAACATTTTATTGATTAAATTGCAAGTTTCAAGACGAGAATATGAGAAATAATGGAAAGTAAGAAGGGTCACCTTACAGCTGTCATGGTGAAGGGTCACTTTACAACTGTCTTGGAGCTTGAGTAAGTCCTAAATATACTTTAAGACAGGAGGCTTTGTCCTGATAGCTGATATTCCTAAAGGAGGTTTTCCTCAATGTGACCTCTATACAAACACAACTTACTAATAGTACTTTCAAATACCATATAAACAGGGTTAAATTAAAATAAAGCACAATATTGATTACTTGTGAGCAAATAAAAATAAATCTGACAATTTTGATATGATAGTAGATTTGGATATATCTGCTCCAAATTCTCTTTCTTGGGATTATAGAGAAATAAAGATCTCTTTAGTGGATGCCACAGGAAGTATTCAACTGGAAGAAAATACATAGCTCTGGGGTTTTGGGTATGGTTTAGCCTTTATGGTTTCTCTCTAATTGTAATTGAACATATTTATTTATTTATTTATTTATTACCAGATGAGCAAAACATTTTTTTTCTAATTATGCTTTGAAGGACTGTTAGAAATCTTAAATGTTATGAGAAGTGTTATGTCCATGCCACTATACAAAAGAAGAATAGGAAGGGTTCTCCAGCCCTACAGTACAGACACAGCCAGATTCAGTCTGTTCAGAATTAGTTCTGGATATATCTGTCTTGGACGAGCCATTTGAAGGGCTCTGAAACAATGCTGAAGACTGAACTAATGTTTGTGAAGGGTGGCTTATCAGGAGTCTGGTGTTTCCACTTGGTCCCTCTTACATTTATGAGAATGGGCACACTCAAAATACAATTGTTGATTGTATGTGGTACTTGCTTTTTATTCTCCTTGTTACATAAATGTGCAACATTAGCTCACATAACAGATGCTTTAACTCAACTAGAAACCCTAATACTTTACAATTTTGTTTACACAAGCATAATCTTAAAACAGTAATCCCAGTACCAGTAATCATAATGAATAAAATTGAGTGAAGAACAATTAGAAAAAATCTTGTAAATTACAAAGAAATTGGAAAAGTGGATTATGATACAGAAACAAAAACTGGAGGAAAAGCTCAATATACTTTCTCTAACCTTTTAGATTCGTTATCCTATAAACACATTTACAAGCTCTATATCTTTCCTTTCATATAACAGACTCTCTTACTTTGTTTTTGATCATAGTATAACAGTTCTCACTCTGCTATGATTTAGCTGAATGTCTTCATTACTTTAGATGAAATGAAAATGAACTTTTGAAGTTTTCTCCATAAATTAATGAACTTAGAATATTGCTCAGTTGTTACATGAATACTATGCAATTTAGAATGGCCTAACAATTAAAACTGGGGGCCTATTTTACTATTGTTCCCTTGCATTACTTCAGTGTAATGAAGTAACTCATAAATAGACATTAAATGATGAAGGCACCTTGTATCAATGAAACAGAACGTGCAAATACTTTATGTACATGACCCTGAAACTATGCCACCATCAGAGCAAGACAGACAACTGATGGTGATACAAGGGTAACATAGAATCATAAAATAGCTTGGGTTGGAAGGGACTTCAAAGATCATCTAGTTCCAACACCCCTGCCACAGGTAGGGATGCCACCCACTAGATCAGGTTGCTCAGGGCCTCATCTAACCCGGTCTTGAACACTTCCAGGGATGATGGGGCATCCACAACCTCTCTGGGCAACCTGTTCCAATTCCTCACCATCCTCTGAGTAAAGAATTTCCTCCTAACCTCTAAGCTATATCTCCCACCTTTTAGTTTAAAACCATTCTGCCTTGTCCTGTCATTATCTGACTGAGCGAAGAGTCACTCTCCATCTTTTTTATAAGTCCCCTCTAAGTACTGAAAGGTCACAGTGTGGTCACCCCAGACCTTTCTCCCTTTCCCCTTAAAGTAAATATTAGAGATCAGAAATTAGAGTTGTAAGTACAAAAATGAAAAGAAAAAAAAAAAGGCAAATGAATTTGTTTTTATGAAACAACAAAATAAAAGAATCCAATAGAGAAATCTGAACCCAACTCTGGACTTCCTACCAAAAACATTTTGACTGCATGTCTATTTTTAGACTTTATCAGGATGTTCTAACTAAGAGACTAATAATTCATTATATGGATTATTTCAGCTGGCCAAATCATCTAAACAAATTCAGAGCAAGTGGCTGATTTTTACAACACAATATTTGATATATTGGATTATTTTATTTTTTCCCCTCTGTATTTATCTATTTATTTATTTTTCTAGTGGGTAGCATTTACCAGCAGGAGTATTTCTAGAAATGGAAGAGTAAAATGCCTGTTTACATATGTTGATAGTGATAGGACAAGGGGGAATGGTTTTAAACTAAGACAGGGGAGATTTAGGCTAGATATTAGGAAGAAGTTTTTCACTCTGGTGGTGAGGCACTGGAACAGGTTGCCCAGAAAGGTTATGGATGCCCCATCCCTGGAGGCATTCAAGGCCAGGCTGGATGCAGCTCTGGGCAGCCTGCTCTAGTGGTTGGCAACCCTGCCCATAGCAGGGGGGTTGAAACTAGATGATCTTTAGGGTCCTTTTCAACCCAGGCCATTCTGTGATTCTGTGATGATAACACACATACACACACACACAAAATCTCAAACTTACAGAAAGATATGGACACGCTGGGGAGTGTCCAGAAGAGGGACAACAAGATGATCAAAGGACTGAAGCATCTCTTCTGTGAGGAGAGACTGAGAGAGTTGGGACTGTTCAGGCTGGAGAAGAGGAGTCTTACGGAGAATCTTATCAATGTGCGTAAATACATGAAGAGAGGATGCAAAGAGGACAGACCCATGATCTTTTCAGTGGTGCCCAGTGACAGGACAAGAGGCAATGGGCACAAACTGTAATACGAGAGTTTCTGTCTAAACATCAGGAAACACTTTTTTACTGTGCAGGTGACTGAGCACTGGAACAAGTTGCCCAGAGAGGTTGTGGAGTCTCCCCCCTTGGAGATATTGAAAAGCTGCCTGGACATGGTCCTGGGCAACCTGCTCTATGTGGCCCTTCTTGGGCAGGAGGTAGGACCAAATGACCTCCAGAGATCCATTCCAGTCTTAACCATTCTGTGATCCTGTGATATGTATGTATTTGTAACAAAAAAGTTACGTTTCCCAAACCCAACATCATATAAAAACAATCACAAATGCAAACAAAAAGCAACCATAAATACACATAAACACACACAAAAAAATAGTACAAACTCACATTTGGGATCATTATAACATACAAACAGAACAGGCATTAGAAAATACTATGACTTCTATAATTACTGTATTACATCAATAAATTACTGTAGCTATATACATTTGATAGGATGTATATGTGTTAGAGGTCTTGTTTGAGAGTAAATACAAAGCATTGGCCAGCTAAGAAACTCTCCAGACTCCATTGGGTACATTCAATCAGATACATACACTTTTGGTACTATTTCAGCTGTCCTGCCTGGCTTCCAGTTGTGGCTGAAGAAGAATTCAGGTACCATGTTGTATCTGCCACTTCTTTGTAGGTACTCTGTAGGTATCTACAATGTCTCCAATAGCACTGTAAGTAATGTGGACAACTAAACCCTGTAGTCATTATTTGTGTAAACCAAGGAATCAATATGGTCAATATAAATAGCTTTATATGGCTATTAAACCTTGTTTGGGAGGCCTTTCTCGAAGGGCATACATTTCCCATAAAGCATGTGTTAAACATGTAACGATGACTTGAGTACCTCAGTCCTATACCCTCACTGATTAGACAGCAAGCAAATATAAGGTCATTATAGAATGTACCTAGAAGTTAGGAGGGTAACTTTGAATATTAATCCCTCTTATACAGTCTGTCTGATTTTTATTTCTTTATTTTTTTTTACCAGAAGGAAGAGGATAAAGGTGTTATTTGCTTTAACATATGCCACTCACTAAAAAGTATGTGCAACATTGTCTAGAAAAATATTTTGAATCATTTACACAACAATATCTTCTATAATCACCAACACTTCCAAACAGAATAATAACATGTTAATTGCAAATTATTTTCATTGGTAATGTAAAGTTGACTTCACAGGGAACCTAATACAATAATGAATTATTAGCTATTAAAATTAATTTGATATGTATCAAAATATTATGTTAACATGAATACCTTGTACTTTAATTAAGTTCATCAAAGCCAGTACAAGACACGGATGAAATGAACAAACAGAATAATCTAATAGCATTCCCGTTAACAATCTAAGAGTTTCCTTTTAACACTTGGGAGTGTCTTTTCTAGAGGACTTAAGTTATCGTGGGACTTTCTGAACAAGCATTTTTACTATTAGGTTGCTTTCTATAATAAAGCTTTCCAAGCCTACCTGTAAAGTCCTTTAAATGAAGGTGAAGTTAAGAAAGCAGTAAATAGTATTGAAGGAAGTTAGATGCCCAAGCCACTTCACATACAGAAAATGAATTAATAAGAAATTCTCACTTTAGTTATTTGAACAAGTCAGCAAACTAGTATATGAATGATACAGGTAGCACACAGGCAGCTTTTCTACTGCATGCAGCCAGACTAGCACAGGTCTAGGAACAGAACATTTGTACTTCAAATTCTTCTCAGTGTCAAACTCTAAAAAATCTGGAAGCCAAAAATCAGGAAAAAGCAGTGTCAGTATCAGGTGACTGTATCTTTGAGAGGTCCCAAGTCCTGATAAACTTCTGTCATTATTTATCTCTTGCAGGACTGTAAAATGACCTGACTTTAGTACAGTGATTCTGAAAGTTGCCAGTACCTTTGCTAATAATCTTCTCATTATCACAAATAAAGCAAAACAGCAAAAAATTTTGACATAAAATTCTAAAATCCTACAGAGAATTTAAGTCTTTAGAGGAATTCTTACCAGATTTCATTTGTCACTGTGCTGTCCTAAGCTTTATTTATTTATTTATTTATTTATTCTGTTAGCAGCTAAACAGATTACATGCATTTGGAAAGTAGCTAGGAGCAAGGAGCTAGGAGGGATAAATTTTCCTTTTTAGCTTTTTTGCAAGATAATGAAATACTCCAAAGTTTTGTCTGTTTTCTCACTCTCAGATAAAAATTGAATATATATGGATACATGCAAACATGCATACGTACATACATACAGATATACACCTCTGAAATTATAGCTACTCAACGTAGTCTCTTTCTTGTTTTGAAAACCTAGTGACATAGGAAAAAAAAAAAAAAAAACACCAACACTTTTACAACAGGCCCAGAGAGAGAGTAAATATATATATACATATATATATATATGTTCAGTTTGCAAAGATGCATTTTAACCTTAGATGTACAACTTGTTAAATATTTTGGGCAGAAATGAAATTTCTTAATTCCATTTGGCACAATGAAGCCTTACTTACCATACTCATATATGGTATATATTGATTTCATTATCATAGAATCATACAATCATAGAATCACAGAAATAAAGAATCAAAGAATGGCTTAGGTTGGAAATGACCTTAAAGATCATCTAATTTCAACACCCCTGCCATGGGCAGGGATGGCACCCCCTAGATCAGGTTGCTCAGGGCCTCATCCAACCTGGTCTTGAACACTTCCAGGGATGACGAGGCATCCTCAACCTCTCTGGACAACCTGTTCCAATTCCTCACCACCCTCTGAGTAAAGATTTTTTTCCTAGCATCTAAGCTAAATCTCCTCTCTTTTAGTTTAAAACCATTCCCCCTTGTCCTGTCATTATTTGACTGAAAAAAAAGTTGTTCTCTATCTTTTTTATAAGTCCCCTTTAAGTAATGAAAACCTGCAATAAAGAAACCACAGAACCTTCTCTTCTGTAAGCTGAACAGCCCCAGGTCTCTCAGCCTGTGTTCATAGGGGAGGTGCTCCAGCCCCTTGATCATCTCTGCAGCCCTCCTCTGGACCCGTTCTAACAGATCAACATCCTTCTTGTGCTGGGGCCTCCAGATCTGGACACAGTACTCCATGTAGGGCCTCAGAAAGGCAGAGCAGAGGGGGACAATCACCTCCCTCGACCTGCGGGCCACTCCCCTTTTGATGCAGCCCAGGATGCATTTGGCCTTCTGGGCTGCAACCACGCACTGCTGGCTCGTGTCAAGCTTTTCATCCACCACAACCCCCAAGTCCTTCTCCGCAGGGCTGCTCTCAATGAGTTCTTCACCCAGCCCGTGCTCATGTCCACGATTGTCCCGGGCCAGGTGCAGCACCTTGCACTTTGACTTGTATAACCTCATTAGGTTCATGTGGGCCCAAATCTCAAGCTTGTTCTGGTCCCTTTGGATGGCATCTCTTCCTTCTACTGTATCAACCACACCACTCAGCTTGGTGTCACCTGCAAACTTGCTAAGGATATACTCAATCCCATTGTCTATGTTGTTGATAAAGATATTAAACAGTACCAGTCCCAAGACAGACCCCTGAGGGACACCACTCGTTACTGGCCTCCACCTGGACATGGAGACATTGACCACCACTCTCTGGGTGCGACCTTCAAGCCAATTCCTTGTCCACTGAGCGGTCCACCCATCAAATCTATCTCTCTCAATTTTGGAGATCAGAATGTCATGTGGGACCATGTTAAAGGCCTTGCAGAAGTCCAGGTAGATAACACTGCTCGTTCTTCTCTTGTCAACTGACAAGGGAAGACAAAGAATCATACAGTTACATTATGTTTTATCAATAACAGGATTGCGTACAGCAAGTGACAGTAGTTTAATGGTGATGGGCTTTTTCTTTACTAAGTAAATATAGGCTTGACTTCAGTGAGAAGTTTCAAAAAAAAAAAAGGCAAAACAAAACAACAATAACAACAAATAAAACCACAACCCTAGCAGACTAGAACTGACTGGAATTGCTTAGGGGAGTTTGAGATTACAAAGAGATGACCTAAATCCATGTAAGTTGGAAAGACACAAGCACATCACACTTTTGGGTTTAAATATTTCATAACTTGAGAACACAATCTTTTTTATTACAAAACTTCTGAGAGGTATGTGTTACTCAGCTGAACTGTCATTTGAGGAAAGGTTCAATCAAGTAATTTTTGAATGCTTCCTGAGGACTCAAAGCATACTTCATTACGTTATTCTTAGTTTCCTGTCACAGCCAGAACTCTGTGCATGTCAGTGAAGCAGATAGGAAGTGTTTTTGAATATCAGAAAAGCAGCAAAGAAACAATCCTTCCAACTTCTTTAAGGTGTTATTTATAATTTAAAGCACAGAAGTTAACAAATGTATGACAATACTAAACAGAAAGCTTACTTGGGTCCCTCCCAGTATTCTTAGATGTAAATTCTATAGCGCAAAGAGAGTGTGTATTCTTCATTGTATGCTTAACAGTTTCTTTTTCTCCATGGTGTCTTTTCAACTCTGAGGAGTTTAACTATCATTTAGACACTGATGGCTCCAATTAATATTTCTTTGGACATATCTCTCATTTTTCACTGCTCTACAAGCAGCTCAACTTTAATAAGTTGTACTCATCCAGTTGGATGAAAGCAGAACTTTTATTTTATTTGTGTACATTTTTTTTTGTTTTGTTTTTTGATGGTTGGACCAGATGATCTTGGAGGTCTTTTCCAAACTTAATGATTCTATGATTCTACCATTCTCTATCAGAGCTTTTGCTTATCTAATCCTTGATACTACCATCAACTTCATCATCCGTCAAGTGTGAAATGTGGGAACTGTATTTCTCCCATTATTTTTTTATGTCCTCTACAGGAAGCTATTAACAAGTGCTGTCACTACTTCTCCAATTTATCTTTGTTTTACAAATAAGTCATTTCCTTCTGTCTGTGGACTAGATTATTTATATAATTTCTTCACTTGTGTCCTTATTAATAACTATAATTTTACATGCTATATTTTTCTCTATAGCTACATTGTCATCTATATAATAAAATCATAGAATCGTCAACCATAGAATGGCTTGGGTTGGAAGGGACTTTAAAGACCATCTAACTCCACCCCCCTGCCACAGACAGGGATGCCACCCACTAGAGCAGGTTGGCCAAGGCCCCATCCAGCCTGGCCTTGAACACTTCCAGGGATGGGGCATCCACAGCTTCTTAAAAAAGAAGTACATCTGCCTTCTCCACATCTGTCATTACCAGTTCTCCATCTTCATTTGTCAGAGGTGCTAAAATCTCCATAGTCTTTCTTTTCTGGCCAATGTATCTGTAGAACACCTTCTTGTTATTCTTTGCATCCCTCACCAACTTCAGTTCTGTCAGGTCCTTGGCTTTCCTTATCTCATCCCTGCACATCCAGACAGCACTTCTATACTCTTTCCAGAGCACATGGCTCTGTTTCCACTGTCTGTGCATTTCCTTCTTTTGCCTAAAATATATCTATTCAAACAGTAAAGTAGAATGTTTTAAGGAGTAGCAACAGAACTAAAATAATTTAAAATTCACGGGAGCATCTTCCTATACATATATATGTAAACAGTTCATTCAAGAATCATAGAATCATAAAATCATAGAATCATAGAATGGTTTAGGTTGGAATGGTTGTTAAAGATCATCTGATTCATTCCCCGCCTGTCATGGGCAGGTATGACACCCATTAGATCAGGTTGCTCAAAGCTCCATCCAAGCTGGCCTTGAACACTTCAGGGATGGGGCATCCACAGCTTCTCTCAGAAACCTATTCCAGTGCCTCACCACCCTCTAAGTAAAAAATTTCTTCCTTATCTATCTTCCTTTAGATTAGATAATCTAAATCTACCTTTTTTTGTTTATAACCATTACTCTTTGTCCTACCACTACAATCCCTGACACAAAGCGTCATCATCCCTCCACCCCCCTCCAGCTTTCCTCTAGGCCCCCTTTAGGTAGTGGAAGGCTGCTGTAAGGTCTCCCTGGAGCCTTCTCTTCTCCAGGCTGAACAGCCCCAACTCTCCCAGCCTGCCTTCATAGGAGAGGTGCTCCAGTCCTCTGGTCAACAATGTGGCCCTCCTCTGGATTTGTTCTAACAGGTCCATGTCCTTCTTGTGCTGGGGGTCCCAGAGCTGAACATAGTACTCATGGTGGGGTCTCACAAGAGCAGAACAGAGGGGGAGAAGCACCTCCCTTGAGCTGATGCCCACGCTTCTGTTGATGTGGTACAGGATACAGTTGGCTTTTGGGGCTGCAAGTGCACATTACCATCTCATGTTGAACTTCTCCTCAACCAACATCAACAGGTCCTTCTCCTCAGGGCTGCTCTCAACGCATTTTCTGCTCAGCTTTAATTTGTGCTTGGGATTGCTAAGGCCCAAATACCAGACCTTGCACTAAGTCTTGTTGAACCTCATGAGGTTCACACAGGCCCACTTCTCAAGCCTGTCAAAGTTCCTCTGTATGGCATCCCCTCCAGCATGTCAACTGCAGCACACATCTTAGTGTCATCAACAAACTTGCTGAGGGTGCACTCAATTTCACTGTCCACATCACCAACAAAGATGTCAAATAGTGCCGGTCCCAGTACTGATCCCCGAGGAACATCGCTTATTACTGATCTCCACTTGGACATTGAGCTGTTGACCTCAACTCTTTGAGTACAACCATCCAGCCAATTCCTTATTGTTAAACTCATTAAAGCATCAGTATAGATTTTTAGTAAGACTGAGAGAATACTGAGGGCCTGAGGAAACAAATTACATTTTTTTAGCATTAAAAATTTCTAAAAGATATGGCCAGGTAGGTTTGGAACTGACAGCCTGATAATTATTTCTATCAAAATAAGGCAAAAAAAATACAAAATTCAACATGTATACATGATAAATCAGTAATAAACATGTCTGTAGGAAATAGCTCTAGACAAACCAAACTGATATTTCTCATGAAACTGTAAGTTTCATCAAAAGAATGGAATTTTGCAATTCAGAAGTCTTATAAGGCCTGATTATGTCAACTTCAAATTAAGAAACAGAGCTATTCATAAGTAACAATGGATCAAAATTATACTTCCTCTGGATGCAACTAAATTTCTTCTACTGGGCCTGTGCACAGAAACACAAATTCTGAAAATAATGATTAATGTGGCCTCTGATTACTGCAGTTCTCAAGTCTGGAAGTCCAGAGAGATTAATAATGTTTAAAAAATTCCTATCAATTTAGGTTCTAAAATAAAAGGTGATATTCCTATTCTTTATATCCAGAATTTCTTTAAGGAGAGCACATACATGGAATACATACGGAAAAAATATGTTTCAAGACCCCAGTTTTACCGACTATATAAGGCATTTCACTTCAGATCTTCTAAATCCTGGTTTATGGTGTATTCCCAAAGAATACTTCTATATTTAAATAAAATGGTACATGATGAAAACACAGTGATTTTTGTTCTTTGTAACAAAATACGTCTTTGTCTCATTCTTTCCTTGCCAATTAATTTACAAGATTGAATACAAATAATGCAGTTTTATCCACATCCACAAGAAATTCTAACAGCCATGGGGATAAATTAATACTATTGTTGATTTTTTTCATGTTGAGAAAATCTTGACAGCTTGAGTCATAAATTTATTTAGAAATAGGCTTAAAATTCACTGTTAAAAAGGGGGAAGGTATAAGATTCTAACAGCTATTTCAGTCATATCTAAAAATACTGAGAAGTCTGGATCTAGTTACCACATTTAGGGGAGTCTTTTTTAGTTATAGGACAGCCTGAGTAATCTCCTGCATACAGCCCTGCATACTCTATGATACATGGTCAGAAATACTACTTACTAATATTAAGGACTGAGTAGAACTGGGAATTCTAAAAAATAAAAAATAAAAAAATCACTCTTAAGTAAGCCTAGTAAGCCTAAGACCGCAAGAGCATTCATTTCCTACTAGTCAGTGTTTTCTCTTGTGAGAAACAAGTACTGAACCAAGCATCTGAGAAGGCTGACTCAGAGTTTTGAATATTTGGAGTTGATAACACAGACTATAACAAATGTATGTGTTAAAAATAAAATGGAAGAGTGGATTATATTTTTTTTTCAGTTTTGACATCCATTTGAAGCTGAAATTTCATTTCAAAGCACACAATCAAATGTTTCATTTAAAGATTAGCTATTCCTATACATTATATTAACGTATAAACTATAAGGGTATGTAGAAGGGTACCTGGTCAAAGACTTTTTCCAAGCAAGAGAGGATAATAAGAAATGGAAGCAGTTAAGGAAACCAGGTCTGGTCAATCATGTGAACTTATGAGAGCATGTGAGAGTGTATAAATGTTTACTCTAGTGTGGTTATCTCATTGAGAATTTCTAAGGTGGGAGACAATTACAGGAAACAAACATCCCAGTCACATTAATTGGTGGGCTAACAAGATACAGGTGCTGTTTCCAGGAGGGCTGAACCTTGCAACTGGTAAGACTGTGAATCAAGAAGCCCTAGATTGGCAGGGTGTAGGGAATGCAGAGTTTTGCAAACACATGGGAGGGGGTAGGAAGAAGAGGAACAAACTGGCATAATGGTTTTATGTGGCAATGTTTGCAGGGGAGGGCCTGCAGGAGTAGGCTTTGTGAGAAGAGGATGGGAGCTGTCCCATGTTAGACAAGAGCCAATCCTCAATGCCTCCGAAAGGGACTTGCTGCTGGCTGAAGCTTAGTCAATAAGCAACGCTGTTTGTGTCTCTGTGTGAACATATTTAAGAAAAGGGTAAAAAATTTCTGCACAACAGGGGCTGGGAGAGAGGTATGAGAAAATTTGAGAGAAAACTTTTCAGATACCAAGGTCAATGAAGAGGGAAGAGATGATACAGGCACAGGAGCACAAGTTTTGCAGCCAGTGGAGAGGAACATGTTGGAAGAGGCTGTCCCTCTGCAGCCCATGGGTCCCACGGCAGAGCAGGTATTGATACTGCTCCCTGTTGAGGAGCCCATGGTGGAACAGGTGGATGTGGCGTCAAGGAAGCTGCAGCCCATGGAAAGCCTCCATAGCAGACTCTAGGTTGGACCTGCAGCTCATGGAGAGGAGCCCATGGTGGAGTTATATAAAAGTTATATACAATTCCTATCCACCTTAAAAATAATTCAAAGGATATTGGCAGAAGAAAGTTTTAGTGTGGTCAGGAAAGGTGGAAATGCAAAAAAGGTACAAATTTGATCATGTATTCTAGTCAAGTTCTTTGCAGAACTACATAAAACACAACTGGACTGGTATGTTTCTAAAGCTTCAGTGGAAGAATTAAGAGACTGTTCTGCACATGAAAATAAAAAGGGTAAATCAAAGGTCACTTTATGGATTTCAAAATTTGAATGGATATTGGAAATAAGTACAGCTTTGCTAAAGTTTCCTTTAGCAGGGAACCTCACACAATAATTTTATCTCCAATGTGAGTATATTTCTGAATTCCATACTAGAATTTAAAGCAAGGTAACAAAGCAACAGCATGATACATATATATATATATACACATACATATACATATATATATATATATAGAGAGAGAGAGAGAGAAGAGAGAATATGTTAGTCTAAACAGATTCTAAAGCATCCAAATGGATAATAGCTGGCATTAGTCATAGTTACCTCTTTATGGCCTTAGCCTCCTGGAAAATTTAATTCATTTAATTCATTTGTTACTCTATTATGCATAACCTGACAACTATGAATATAGTAGGTACTTGTTCTTTGTCTGTAACAGTCCAGTCACGTCCAAGTGTTCATAATGCACATCCAACTGTGCTGAGCAGAGAGCACTGAGGTCACATTTATGTCAGATAGGAGGTTGAGTTCATGCAAGACAGGTAACTAGTGTCAGTGCCTCATGGGCTTCCATTTTCACAGAAGCTAAGGATCAACACAGCCTACTATACCTCTGTGTCTAAGTATGTACACAACTTGACCTTGCTTTCTTTAACAGGGCAAAACACAGCAGGTATGTTACAAAAACTAAAACCAAGCATGTGAATAGGTCAAGCCAAGCCCTTGATTGCTATTCAAAGGGGAAAGGGTATGAAAAAATAAAAAAAATAAAACCAACAATTCACTGACTGCACTTTCAGATCATCAGGGTCTTAGACATTTTTTTAATGAGAACACTACATAGGCATTTTTAAATCTTGGAAAGAAGAAACAGCCAGCAGTAAGAATGAAACTGCATTCAGTTAGGGCAAAAATTAAAGAGAATATTTTCTACATAAGGAAGACCAAAAAAAGAGACAGAATGAAGGGAGAATGTAGGACAAAGGACCTATCCTAGATGTAATGAAAATATTCACATAGTACCAGGATTAGAATGTGCTACTACATCCTTAATGAACTTCCTTAGTTTTAAAATCTTATTCAGTCTCTTCTCAAACACACATACAAAACAAAAAATAATAATAATAAAAAAATACAAATAAAAAACAGAAGATGGGGATACTGCCATGATCATTGTTCTTTCTTTCAAGCAGTCTAACACAGGTTAGACTACAGAGAACCTAACCTGTGTAAATATAATCCTACTGTAAGAATTGTCCCATTTTTATAGTTGGAAAAACTCTTCAATGCTGACAGCATTTATTCACAAACACCTAGTGACTCTGTCATAATGTGAATGGATGATCATATCGTTTGTAAATGTAGCTTTTTCTAAAAATGCACAGATGTAACCCCAAATATCTTCACTGTCCTCAGCTAGAATACAAGTGAAAAAAATATTTCCTTCCTCTCTGGAAGAAACTGGGCTTTTTCTATGTGTTTTACAATCAGAATGTATGTTGTCTGCTCCTCTTGGCATACAAGACTCATAGTTAGGTATTATTTAGTGGACAGTAGGTTAAAACTCCATTGTAAAACTACATTGGGTGAATGTAGCAAAGTTTTGGTAGCAGTGGGACCATGGGGATCGCCTCTCTGGGAAGTGGCCAGAGGCTGACACATGCCAGATACTGCTTGTTCCTGAAGGCTACAAGATACCCACAACAGGACACAGCTGAGACCAGCAGCCAAGCTGTTGGTGCCTCTGGTAAAACACATTTAAGAAAGGGGAAAATGGCTACAGAGAGAGAGGAGAGAGGGGGAAAGAACAGAGAGAGAAACAGAAGATGAAGCACCAAGATCAAAGGAGGAGGTGGAGGAGGGGATCCATGTTACCAAGAAGAGCTTCCATGCAGACTGTGGAAAAGTCTGTCTTGGGACCAATGCTGTTGGTCCCAAGTGCAGCCTCAGCACACCCTCAGTGAGTATGAGTGATGCAGTTGGTACAACAGAAGGAAGGAATGCCATCCAAAGGGACCTGGACAAGCTTGAGAAGTGAGCCCATGTGAACTTACATTCAACAAGTCCATGTGAGGTTCAACAAGTCCAAATGCAAGGTGCTGCACCTGGGTTGGGGCAATCTCAGACATGAGGACAGTCTGGGGGAAGAACTCATTGAGAGTAGCCCTGTAGAGAAGGACTTGGGGGTTCTCGTGGATGAAAAGCTTGACATGAGCCAGCAGTGCACGCTTGCAGCCCAGAAGGCCAACTGCATCCTGAACTGCATCAAAGAGGCATGGCCCGCAAGTCAAGGGAGGTGATTGTCCCCCTCTACTCTGCCCTCCTGAGGCCATACTTGGAGTACAGCATTCAGGTGTGAGGACTCCAGCTCAAGAAAGACGTGGAGCTGTTAGAGCATGTCCAGAGAAGGGTTACAAAGAAGATCAAAACACTGGAACACCTCCCCTGTGAAGAAAGGCTGAGGGAGCTGGAGTTTTTCAGCCTGGAGAAGAGAAGGCTCCAGGGAAACCTCACTGTGGCCTTTCAGTATTTAAGGAGGGCTCAAGACAGAGAGCAACTTTTTTTTTTTTTTTTTAAACTTCTTATTTATTTATTTTAGAGATGGGGAGATTTCAATTAGATGTTAGGAGGAAATTCTTTACTCAGAGAGTGGTAAATTTGAAACAGGCTGCCCAGAGAAGCTGTGGGTGTCCCATTCCTGGAGGTGTTCAAGACCACGCTGGAAGAGGCCCAGGGCAACGCGATCAAGTGGGTGGCATCCCTGCCTGTGCCAGAGGGATTAGAACTACGTGATCTTCACTGAAAGATAGGTATTTCCATGCAGCCCGTGGAGAGGACTACACCAGAGCAGACATTTACACTGTAGCCTGTGGAGGACCCCTTGCTGGAGAAGGTGGATATCCCGTGAAGGACTATAGCCGATAGGAAGGATCCACATTGGAGAATGGAAAAAATGTGAAGAGGAAGGTGTGGCAGAGGGGAACTGTTATTGACTAACCACAACCGACATTACCCATTACGTTACTCTGTCACTTGTGGTAGGGAAGGGGTGGATATGAAGGTACAGAGTTGAGCTTGGGAAGACAGGGCTGGGTGGTAGGATGTTGTTTTAGTTTTTGACTTTGTTTCTCACCATCCTAGTCTATTTTTAATTGGCAATAACTCAAATCAATTTTCTCCAAGTTCAGTCTTTTTTACCCATGATGGTAATTGGTAAGTGTCTTCCCCATCTTTATCTTGACCCATGACTTTCTTATTTCATTTTCTCTCCCTGTCCTGCTGAGGAGGGGGCGCAAAGGAGCAGTTGGGTGGGTGTCTCACTGCTAACCAAGGTACCTGTACCACCTGTGTTACGGGTATGACCACATATACCTGTACCACCTGTTACAGGTACCACCGCAGACACCTGTAACACTTCACAGAGGTTTGCCTTAACATTCTTTCAAAGTTATTCTGTATCTGTGGGTATCGTCTCTTCTAGTGAAAGTTTGTATTTTAAAGCTCTTTTTTATGAGAGTTAGTAATGTTTCTGAGTACAGAAACATAGACACAACACAAACAGGGATTGGATTAAGGATACGATTAATGCAGTTAGAAGCCCAGATTCATGCATCTGCTTTGAGTATCAATAAATAGCTATACATATAGTCACTCAGGTGGAATAAGACTAAACTTTAATTTCCCATAAAGCCTCAGCTATTTTACCAATTGAACTGTCCTCTTATTTCCATACTATATAGTGGGTGACTGGTCCCCAACTCATATGTGTGTGTCTACATTGCAGACACTTAATGAAGATGTTTGAATTTGGAACAAAGTGGTACTTACCAAGCATAGGCTTACCGCAAGCTTGAAAGGAAACTTAGTTATGGGACACTGGGAAATTCTGTACACAAAAAGAAAAATAGTAATTGCAGAAGCTGATGCATAAACTTATGAATTTACACGTGAAGAGGACCAATAGACATACACAGAGTGGCAAAAAATATCAGTGCAAGCATATGTATTTCCAGGCACAGCAAAAATGACGTGTAAGATTACCTGAAGACATTTAGGGTAATCTTTGATTTTATCCTTTGTTGTTGTTCTTCCCTTCTTTCTTATTAATGGTCAGTAAAATCACATATTTTAAAAACATTTTTTAGAATTAATGCCTTGATTTTATCATTTTTTTTTAAATACTCCCTCGGTAGATTTCAAAGCCTGAGTAATCTCTCAGAACTGGAAGGAAAAAAAAAAAAACACAAAAACAAACAAAACAATGCCTTAATCAGTAGGAAGAATATCTTTCTGCATATTTTGAATATAAAGTTACAATTTTTCAGCACGTTAGGTCTCAAGACTGATCTTTTATAATGACAACAGGGAATAGCTTGTAATGAATTCTGAGAGTAAGAGATCAAACTGTTATTAACCTAGTATACTGTAGCTTAACTATAAAAAGAAGACGGAATTACGGAAGTTGCTACAGTATTTTAATGACTTATAAAATTGTGGTTGTAGACTGACACATCTATAATTAAGAATACTAAGTCTTCTAATTCCAGTCAGACATTACAGGAAGATTCCTATTTCTGCGTACAAAAGAATGCAATATTTATATGCTTACAAATAAAATACTAAAACAATTTCACAAATAACCTTTAGAGTTTGACTTTTGTTCTGTTCTCAGAATGAAATACAGGTTATAAAGAGGAAAATCCTAAATCAAGTCCTGTTCTGAATCACTTTGTTTTGTCTATTTGTTCCTTGTTCAGATAAGTCATGGGCAAGTGTTTTGAAATTATCACTTTCCTCTGTGTTCTGGTGTAATCGCAGTAAGCAGCTAAGCACCACAAAGCTGCTGGCTCACTTTCCCCATAGTAGGATGGGTGAGAGAATCAGAAAGGTGTATTGGGTTTACATAGCAAGGTTCTGATAGCAGGGGGGCAGCAGGGGTGGCTTCTGTGAGAAGAGTCCAGAAACTGCCCCATGTCAGATCAGTTTCAGCCGGCTCCAAAGGGACCCACTGCTAGCCAGTGAGACATGTTGATTTTTGTGTCTCTGTGAGAGCAGATGTGAGAAAAGGAAAAAAAAAAAAAAAAAAGTGCTGTGCAACAACAGCTGGGAGAGCGAGGAGTGGCAAACAGCCCTGCAGACACCAAGGTCAGTGCAGAAGGAGGGCAGGAGGTGCTCCAGGTGCCAGAGCAGAAATTCCCTGTAGCCTGTAGAGAGGCCCCTGGTGGAGCAGGCTGTCCCCCCAGCAGCCCATGGGTCCCACAACTTCCTTGTACTCTGCCTGAGTTGCCTGTCCCTTCTTCTACCAGACATAAACTCTTTTTTTCCTGAACACACAGCGAAAGTTCCCTGTTCAGGCACCCCAGTCTTCTTCCCCGCCGGCTCATTTTACAGCACGCAGGGACAGCCTGCTCCTGTGCCTTTAAGACTTCCTTCTTGAGGAGTGTCCAGCCTTCCTTGACCCTTCTGCCCTTCAGGACTGATTCCCAAGGGACCCTCCCTACCAGTGTCCTGAACAATTCAAAGTCTGCCCTCCAGAAGTCCAAGGTAGAAGTTTTACTGACGCCCGTCCTGACTTCACCAAGAATAAAGAACTCTACCATGTCATGGCCACTCTACCCAAGACAACTCCCTACCACCACATCTCCCACCAGTCCCTTGTGAACAGCATGTCTAGCAGGGCACCCCCTCTGGTAGGCTCTCTAACCAGCTGAGTCAGGAAGCTGTCTTCCATGCACTCCAGGAGCCTTCTAGACTGCTTCCTCAGGGCTGTATTGTATTTCCAGCATACGTCTGGGAAGTTAAAGTCCCCCACGAGGACAAGCACTGGTGATTGAGCAATTTCTGCCAGCTGCTTATAGAACCCTTTATCCATCTCTTCATCCTGGTTTGGCGGTCTTGTTGGCCAACCCCCTGACCCTTATCCACAAGGACTCTACATTTTCATTCCCAACCCCAATCTCAACAACATCAAAACACTCTCTAATATAGAGAGCCATGCCACTGTCCCTCCTTAGTTACCTGTCCCTTCTGAGAGCTTGTAGCTATCCACTGAAGCACTCCAGCCATGGGCGTGGTCCCACCATGTTTCAGTGATGGCAACTAGGTCATAGTTTGCCTGCCACACAATGGCTTCCAGCTCCTCCTGTTTGTTGTGCATGCTGTGTGCATTGGTGTAGATGCACTTGTGTGATGCTATTGCCCTCACCCTCAACCCTGGGACTGCTCCCTCAGGCTCATCTCTATTGAGTCTCAATTCCCCCCCACCCCCTTTCAAACCTAGTTTAAGCCCTCTTGATGAGCCCTGCCAGCTCCTGGGCTATAGTCCATTTCCCCCTTTGAGACAGGTGGGACCCATCGGCAGCCATCAGGCCAGGTTATGAGTAAACCTCCCCATGATAAAAAAAAAAAAATCCGGCAGTGGCATCAGCCTCTCAGACATGTATTAATCAGATGGACCTTCCAAATCCTCTCAATATCCCTCCCTACCACTGAAGGGATAGAGGAAAACACCACCTGTGCACCCACTCCATCCAGTAACCGCCCCAGTCCCCCGAAGTCCCTTTTGATAGCCTTCAGGCTTCTCTCAGCAATTTCATCACTGCCAACCTGAATTATCACTAAGGGGTAATAATCAGAGGGATGAACAAGGTCAGGAAGTTTCCTTGTAATGTCCCTGACCCAGGCCCCAGGTAGGCAGCAGACTTCCCTACGGGTAGGGTCCAGCCAACATATGGGGTTCTTTGTTCCCTTCAGAAGGGAGTTGCCTACAACCATTACCCTTCTTTCCTTCTTGGTGGAGGAAGACTTGAGATGTGGAGTCAACTTCCTTGCCCTAGACAGCCTTTTGTGTGGGCTTCGCCCCCACATCCTCACAACTCTTTCCCTTGAGCTCCACAGCCTTAAACCTATTGCGTAAGGGCACCCAGGGAGGTGAGACGGGTAGGGAGAGGGCTCACCTGCAACACCGAGCAGGGACCTGTTTCCATTCATCTCTCAGGCCCCCTCCGTCTGTCTGACAGCACCAGGGCAGGAGGTCCACCACTATTTGGGATGTATCACCCCGGTGCCTTTCTCTCAGGCATGGCAGGGAGTAACTCCACTGGTCTAACTCCTGCTCATGCTTCCCGATGGTCCTTGATCTCTCTACCTCCTCCTTGAGCTCTGCCACGAGGCTGATCAGATCCTCCACCTGCTCGCACCTCACGTGGTCAGTATCTCTGTCACTCATCATTGGCAGTGACAGGCTCAGGCACCCCCTGCAGCCAGAGACCTGAACAGCCGCATCTTCGGGCAGGCAGTCGGTCTGTGTCACCACTGCCTTTTTGGCGAGCGCTTTAGCGAGCGCTTGCCACCTGGTGGTGACCAAGGCTGGGTTTGCTGTCCGGGAGGTAGCCGGTAGGTGAACCAGTCTCCGGAGCGATGAGGGATACTCTGCCCTCCCCATCAGCTCGCCCTGCCTACGCCAACTGACGCGCCACGACCTGTTTGCCCCCTCTGGTCACCATAATCCTGATCACTTTCACTCCCCCAAGGGCTGCCTTTGTACGGCCGGGGCGCTGCTGACTCCGCCCTCACCTTGTCAGTCGCACTCGCAGGGGCTGCCGGGTCCTGGCAACGCCCTCGGATTACTCAGCCTCGGTGAAAAATAACTGTATTTCAGCCAAAACCGGTACACTCTGCAGCATCTAGGTTGGAACAGCACACCTTATCTGCTGAATCTTATTTTAGTCAAACTAAAAACTTTGTCTCTTTAAAACTGTTTCTCTCTGAAGTCTACAGCCTCTTACCTGAAAGCTGTTTGTCCTCTCTTCTGCCCCTTCTTCTTTCAGTCAGGGTGAGGAAATTTGGGGCAGAAAAGCATTAATAATAATAATAATAATAATAATAATAATAATAATAATAATAATAATATAATTTTCAGTATGCAAGACTCATCTGACCTAGCTCTAGTCATCTAAATCTTAAATTTGAGATTAGGATTTTGTTTTCCTGATATAATCAGTCTGGAGAAATAGGCACCTAAAAAGTTGATTGATGAGTCAGCTGTTAGAAGCATCTCTTGTAAAATTAGATGAACGAGTTTTGGAGGTATCATTTTTCTCTATTGACATTCAAAGGAGTCTAAAATGTACTGGCTTTAGATAACCAACTTAATATGCAAAATTTATATGAGATGATTCAATTGTGTTAGGTTAGCCAATGTCTTGCCTTCAACTATTGATGATGATGATGATGATGATAATAATAATAATAATAATAATAATAATAATAATAATAATAATAAAGTTATCTCTGGCCCATCAAGAAAAGCAGTTTAGACCATGGACTAGATTTATTTTTTATTGCTTTTGAATTTGTGATATCATCAGGTTGAAAAGCAGAAAAGTTAATAACTCTGGAAGACTGCTGAATGTGGTTTGATTTGTTTTTGTTTTGTTTTCAGAAGCAAGGCTATTCAGATAATCCCAATGCATGACAAAAAAAAAAAATCATGATGATGTGCATCTCTTCCTATTCAACAGTGAAGAAGGGCACCAGATAAATCAGTGCTTGGTTCATCTAAGAATTGCTTGCAATAAGAACAGCACTGGCTTATAGAGAACTTCAGGAGAAAAGACTTCATTCAAAAATACGGGATATTACGTATACGGGGTATACGTATAATATACGGGGGTGAGATTCATCTTGATAAATTTACATCTATATCACAGAGGTCTACATCTGAGCTTGCTGCTGAACTTATTGCTCTAAAGACAGATTTACAGTAAGTGGAAAAAGTGACTTGTCAGAATGTGATTCAGCTTGTTCTTATGAAGGTGACTACATCATATGTTTCTTTCCTCAGGAGACTGAACATCCTAGGCAGATATTCTCATGAGTTGTCTGATGTCTATATGTTACTTTTAGTCTCAGTAGTATTCAGTACTGAAATGAAATTGAGTTGTTCCACAGCCAGTAACTTTTGTCAACACTGCATTAACTGTGATCAAAATTCCTATATGTGTCATAGTCATGTTTACAGAGAATGGCTGAAGAAGAAAGCACAAATTACTGTTATTTTAGAGGTAAGTTCTTGAATCTAACCAAATGTAAATTTATGCTTTTCAAGCATTTATGGGAAGCATTATATTGTAAATTGTAAATTGGAACTCCAGAATCCATATCCTGTGCCTCTCCAATGTTGCTAATCAACTGCTTAATGCTAATACATAGTAAATAAAAGAAGCTATAAGTAAATATATAATATCTTCTATTTACAGTTTATACTGCAACCTATAGAAGGTAAAATTCTTTCTGGTCACATTTTCTGACCTCTGTTTGGAGGTATTTTTTCTATTTAGTGATGTACTTTGTGAAGTTTAATATTTGAAATAAAGTTTTCAGAGTTAATACACTGGACATATATTTTAATTTAGAATGTCCTGACATTTTTAAAATCACCTATTTTTCTGAAGACAGACATTTCCAAAATCTCTAATAAACATCCTTAACCACATTTTAAAATGAAATCAGCACTCCAGATGTAGCTGGGGATATTGTACCATGTATTCATTTGGATATAATGATTGCTCTGGCTTATAGTCATTGCTCTTTTCCATTAATTCTTTGATTGTATTAAATGAGACATGTGACTTTACATTTTCATTTTATGGGTCTTGGTTGTGAAGGCATGAGGCTCTCTTTCCTCAGTCTTTGCAATAATTAACTATCCAAAGAATCCATGTTGTTTACCAACAACAGGAAAAATGTGGTTTGAAACAATAAATGCAATACCTATATATATATATATAAATATTTTATATTACCTTGACATTAGATGACCTGTTCTTCAAAGATCATTTAGAATGAACAGCAAATACTCCTTAAATCAAAATCTCTTTTTTATATATATATGTGTGTGTGTGTGTTAATTTGTAGAATTTTAAAAGGTTAAAAATAAAGTTTGGTTGTGCTCATATTTTATTATATCATTATTTCATTCAAGTAATTTGTTGTAGTAACTGTTACTTGCATGAACGCACAAATGAACTATTTTTGACTGGGTTCCTCCTGTAAGTAATGACTTCAGCAGCTCCTCTTTTAATCTGGTTTGGATATTCAGAAATTATTCATTAGTTTAGTGATGTCTTTGAAGACTTAGCCTCTAAAAATTCTTTAATACAGAAGAGAGGTAGTGAAATCCATAAAAAGGGAAAAAAAAAAAAAAAAAAAAAAGGACAGAGGCACTTATTTTATTTCATGTGGAGGAAGGAAGAATATTCAAGAGCTAGTTAGTTTCTTGGATCCAAAAATCACTTCAGTTCTTCAGATTGCAAACACTTTTATACATATATATAAAGTGTTTTAAAACTGGTTATACAGGTGATTTATAACATCAACATTGCCTAAACATCGTGGAGCAGGCAGTGTGCTCAGGTAGCCAAGAAGGCCAAGGGCATCCTGGCTTATATCAGGAATAGTGTAACCAGCAGGACCAGGGAGGTAATTGCCCCCTTGTATTCTGCTCTGTGAGAGAGACCTTATTGCTCTCTCCAACTACCTGAAAGGAGGTTGTGAGGAGCTGGGGGTCAGCCTCTTCTCGCAGATTACTAGAGATAGGACTAGAGGTAATGGCCTCAGGTTGCACCAGGGGAGGTTTAGGTTAAAAATTACGAGACATTTTTCCTCAGAAAGAGTAGTCAGGCATTGGAATGGGTTTCCCAGGGAAGTGTTGGTGTCACCATCCCTGGGGGTGTTCAAGGAAAGGTTGGACGTGGTTCTTAGGGACACGGTTTAATGGGTGATATTGGTAGTAGAGTGATGGTTGGACCAGATGATCCTGAAGGTCTTTTCCAACCTTAATGATTCTATGATTCTGATTCAGTGCTACTGTGCTAGTAGTAGATACATCAACATAAAAGTGTGAGTCAGAACTTCATCGTTCCCCTACCCCACCAAAAAAAAATAAATGTTTAACGAAGCAAGGAATTCTATGTCTTACTAAAAGCTGAAATATTGAAATATAAATGAGTGTGTTTGTGTGTGGGGGGGGGGGTCACATAAACTGAAA
>NC_137694.1:161656039-161843479 GCF_964034855.1 Anser brachyrhynchus
TATACCAGCATAAACATGAAAGATAGCACAAGTATCAATTTTCAGTATTTTACAAACTGTATTAAGTGCTAATATACTTTGGTCTGAAGATTTTTAAACAAAAGTAGAAAAATGAAATGGTGCTATAGATAACAAGTCTCCATGCAAACATAGGGAAAGGAGTCACTGAAGTGCAGATGAAATGAAAAGACAGAAGGCTTTGTTTCCTGACAAAAAAAAAAAAAAAGTCATTTATCATATTTAGAATGTACTGTGTGAGTATTTATGCCTGAACTTACCATTTCAGATGCAGGTAATGATCAGTGGGGAAAAAATAAAGCCAACAATAGGTGATATTATTCACACAACCTTTGGTATCCTTAGATATTTGTCTTAAGATTGACTAAAAGACAAACCCAGGTCATCCTCATCTATTTAAGATGCATCCTATACCCAATTCTATGACCTGCTGGAATTTTTTACTATGAAAAGTGCAGGGAAAATTGAATGTTTTATAGAATATTATTTCTGAGACCCATGTATTTTTTACAAAAATAATCTCAGTTTACTTTGGAGAACTTGATTACTTCATCCTGCTTTTCAAAGAAATATGAAATTCATATTTCTCAGGTGTCATCAGGCCTGCCCAGAAGTAAAAGTGCCAGCTATAGTATAGTAGAGTGTATGTATAGTAAGTAAGTGGAAAGTGGCAGTGTTATTGTAATCAAAATTCAGCAAGACATGGCTTTACTTGAAAGATGTTTGTCACTGAGACTGAGGACAGCTCTGAAGAACAATCACATTATTCAACAGCTGTGACAGTTACCACATCTGCTGTGACACATAAATGTCTTTTTTAATTGTTCTATAGTGAACTGGGGCTCTAAATCAGTGCTTGTAGATTCCATGTGAGAAGACAACAATGCTATCACGATACTGATATTTTCCATTAGGATACTGTTTGAAAGCATTATTTGTCTTGACATTAAGAATTTATTGATCTTGAAATTCTGAATTAAAAGTTGTTTGAATTTTCCTTCTGATTGTAATTTTTGTTGTAGAATGAAAGATCAGTGATGTCCCACTGTGACTGAAACACCTGTATATTTTATGGACTTCATAGGTTTTGGCAGAGTAAAATCTAGGTGGCTACTTCTTATTTAGTGCAGTGATTATATTTTTAAAATGTTTGAAAAACAAAAACAAAAACAACAACAACAACAACAACAAAGTATACTGCTATGCAGGAAGAGTTTGTTTTTCATATTAAAAACACTGGGAATAATCCAATCAAACCATGCAACACCTCTCTCTCCTATCATATAGATATAAATTTTGACTCAAAGGCATGAGAAGATTGATGTCATTATATTTTCATTTACAACTTACTATTGTTGGATGCCCACAGGCATGGACGCCCCAAATTAAAATTTATTATTATATAGTGATGTTAATCTGCTTGCATTTAAGATGGTAGTGTGTCCAATTCAAGATTTCAAAACAAATAGGGTCTGGATTACAGCCAAGGGCAGCAGAAATTATTTTAGACAAAGGAGCAACAGTATTTCCATTGGTTTTGTATCTCCTAGAATTCCAGACATCTGTGATTTTTATTTTTTTTAATTATTTTTTTTCTTTTCAAGTGTTTGTGGAGGACGCTTCCTGGAAATTCTAAAAGGGTGTAAATTATCTCCCTCTCACAGTACTTCTGCCCACATTGGTCCTTCCTTGATCCTGGAGCTCACCAAACATTTCTATACCCATTTCTGAATCCTTTTCTACCTCTCCTCTATTCTGCTTATTCACCCTTGACATTACCACCCTACATGGCTGCCTTACTCCTGTGCTAAAAGCTCTGTTTATCTCCCCTTTTGAAATAGTACTATTTCTTCTGTCCTACAACCAGTTTCAGTGACACAATCACCACACGTGGAAAAACAAAACAAAGCAAACAAAGAAACAAAACCACCTACTGGAATCGCTGACAAATGTACAGCAGAACATATTCTGGAGTTCAGAGACTTATATTTGCATGGCATGTCACATTTGAAAATACTCTTTTCTGAATCTTCAAGGGTGATATACAACTTTGCTTAAGAGATTTTAAAGGGAAAGTTCACTTGTATAGAGTGGTAGGGAGAATTTTCTTCCCAATTTCTATTTTCAGCATATATGGAATATTTTCCATTCTTTCTGCTAATTTCCATACTACAGAATATGCATGATAATGGGACAGATTTTCCCTAAAAAGAAAGTGTAAGTATCCACTAGCCTCTGTCTGCCACTGGCAAATGAAAAGGCCAGGCATCTGCTCTAAGGCCATGTGGCACTGTTTGGCTTATGTCCATACTGATGTGGGCTTATATAATCTATAACAGACAATTTCTGGACAGAAGAAGTTCCAGTAGTTTAGAACAAGCTAGTGAATGAGATAGCATTGAGGCAGCATGAACTATCAAGGATCCTTTATTTGAATGCCCTCCCAGGTCTTTTCCATTTGTTCAGGCTGATAAAATACGAGGAGAGAAAGATATGATTAATTAAGAGATTTTTTTATTTATTTATATATAAAGTGCTGTCACTTGCTGACATTTCAAACTTGAGTTTGACAAAAAGCAAAGATGTCTTCCATTTCAGAGCATTACATTACAATCATTGAGCACAAATACACTTCTATGATTTGAAAATGATGGTTATGGTATTGTAATTCAAATTCTCCTTAAGACTGGTGAAAAAAAAAAAAGGACAGGGTTGTAAGAGCATCATTCCTTTTGTATCCGACAGCAGAGATGATACTTACAATGTACCACACACAAGATAAAGGGTCTTCAGAGTTATTATACAGCATGGACATATAATATTTTCTAGTTCTGAGAGCCAAGCTCTCATATTTACAAGACTGTAATAGTTTTGACAAAAACAATACTGTTTTCTGTCAGAAATTTCCCTGAAAAAAATAAATAACAAATTAACATGAAGCAAGTGATTTATAGATTTATGTTGTGATTGTATTGGGTTTCTGTGGCAAGGATTTAATAGCAGGGTGGCTGCAGGGGTGTCCTCCGTGAGAAGAGTCCAGAAACTGCCCCATGTCAGATCAGAGCCAGCTTCAGACAGCTCCAAAAGGGGTCGGTCGGTCACTGGCCAGAGCTGAGCCAGTGAGCTACATTGGTTATTTGCACCTCTGTGAGAGCAGATTTAAGAACAAGGAGTGAGAAACAGCCCTGCAGCCACCAAGGTCAGTGCAGAAGGATGGCAGGAGGTGCTCTAAGTGTCAGAGCAGAAGTTCCCTGCAGCCTGTGGAAAAGCCCCTGGTGGAGCAGGCTGTCCCCCTGCAGCCCATGGTGTACCACAGAGGAGCAGATCTCCACACTGCAGCCTGTAGTGGAGCCCACTGACTGTGCTTATTGGCGTGGAGCACCGGGCACCAATTTAGGGACAACAGAGCAGGTAGATCTAGTAGGAGCTGCTGCCCATAGGGGACCAATGTTGGAGCAAGCTGCTCCTGAAGGACTGCACCCCATGGTATGGACCCATACTGGAACAGTTCTTGAAGAGCTACTACCTATGGGAAGCCCACACAGGATAAGTTTCGGAAGGACTGTAACCTGTGGGAAGGACCCTTGTGGGGTCGCAATTGAAGTACTGCATCCAGGTCTGGTGCTGCCAGCACAAGAAAGATGTAGACCTATTAGAGCAAGTCTAGAGGAGGGCCACAAAGCTGATGAGAGGGCTGGAGCACCTCTCCTATGAAGACAGGCTGAGGGAGTTGGGGTTGTTTATTTTCAAGAAGAGGAGACTGTGGGGAGACCTCATAATGGCCTTTCAGGACTTAAAGGGGTCTTCAAAATGGATGGAGAAGGACTTCATTTGGGTAGATAATGACTGGACAAGGGGAACAGGCATAAACTAAAAGAGGATAAATTTAGATTAGACATTAGGAGGAAATTATTCACTGTGAGGGTAAGGAGGAACTGGAATAGGTTGTCCAGAGAAGTTGTGGATGCCCTATCCCTGGAGGTGTTCAAGACCAAGTTGGATGGGGCCTTGGCCAACCTGATCTAATGGGTGATATCCTTGCCTAAGCAGGGGTCTTGGAACTAGATGATCTTTAAGGTCCCTTCAGCCCAAGCCATTCTAAGACTATATGATTCACATGCTCAAGCAAAGCAAAACAAGTATTTCATTTGCTACTTTCCAGAAAAAAATATCCATCACATGTAACAGTTACTTAGGAAGACAATCACCATTACACTAAATCACCCTCCCTGTTCCTTCTTCATTACCCCAGCTTTTAATGCTAGTGTGATGTTATGCAGTGTGGAATATTTCTTTTGTCATTTTGGGTCAGCTGGTTTGGTATCCCCTCCCAATTTCTTGCACACAGCCAGCCTGCTCACTGTCAGGGCAGCATGAGAAATAGAAAAGTTCTTGGCTCTGTGTAAGCACTGCCTTGCAACAGCTAAAGACATTGGTGTGTAACCACCACTACTTTCATGAAAAATCCAAAACACAGCATTTTAAAAGCCTTTGTGAAGAAGATTAACATTGTCCCAGCCAAAATGATGAGAATTTATTAAGAAATAGCAGTAAAAAGCAGCAAAGTAGATGGTAATAGTGTAAACGAATAAGTGGAAAAATGAGTTTTTAATAATAGCCCACAGTTAGCCAAAAAAAAATCATAAAATGTCATCACATCTCTGAAATTGCAGTATTAGTATAAATGAATTAACACAGAACATGTTAAGTGGAAGACTATGATTGTGTTCCCCTGGTGTGTACCTACTTTGTTGACTTTGCATAGTTTAATCTTCTTTTTTGTTTTGTTTTGTTTCCTTAAGTACTCTAGCGAAGCTTTAGAAAAATTCTGTTAGCCAAGGACAATATATTTACTGGCACATATATTGTATTTCTGTCATTCCTAGCAGTGTTAGCCTTGCACTAAAAACAGAGACATTTCTTCCACACTTCGTAAGCTCTTCCGTCAGCTTTTCAAAGCTACTTTATTATTACCAAATCCTGTGAAGACCTTTTGCATTGTGTCTCTGTGTTCTAGTCTTCACTGTTTCACTCCAGTTTTATTTGCTGATATGCTTGCAAAATCAAGCAGTACGCCTGCTACATATTCACCTCTGGCACTTTTGAATAAAAATATATACTGTATGAGGATATCAAAGAACTAATATGAGTAAAATGGAACAAGCATACCCTTTCAGTGTCCAACACAGTCCTCAGTTTTAGTCATCACTCAGATAAAACTGTTTCCTTCCACTACTGGAAGGAAAAAAAAAACACAAAGTCTAATTGTAATTCCATAAAATATAAAAATACTTAAATTGCTACTTGTAAAAATAATTATTATGTAAATAAAATAAATTATATATATATTTTTTGCAAGATAAAAATCTAATGATATACAACAACAAATTAAGTATGATTAGGATTAAAAGCCATGCAAGCCACATCAATTAAATACCACAAAATGAAATAACGTATTTGCATAGAAACAGTATGAAATCCTACCGATGTTTCAACATTGAATTCACTTTTTTCCTGATTCTATAGTACATTTAATTCTAACATTTGAATCTTCAAGTGAGTTTTCCAGTTGTGGTGAAGAAGGAGAATGAGGAATCAGTTCATTGTAAGGTGGCAACTAGGTGATTCCCTCTGGGCTTTAAAAGCTTGTAAAGTGTAACTTGCTCAGGAATTCCTCCTCTGGTTTTTGGTTTAGCCTAATTAACAGAAGTCTTTGCTTCAGTCTGAGATCCCTGCATGTCCATGGGGAAATGTTACAACAAGGATTGCCTTAATGAGATGATGTGTAGTGGCAGAGATGGTCATAAAAAAAAAAAAAAAAAAAAAAAAGAGGAGGTTATTTACTGTGAAAAAATAGATCAATTATCTGTGCAATCAATCAAAATGAGGATTCTCAGGGGCAGCAAAGGAAAGAAAGATGGACTGACGTAACCTCACAGTACCAATGTTTTCCTGATTTCATTGCTGGTCCAGCTAGAGAACAAATACAAGAGGTGTGAGTCTGGTCAGCTTGCTTGGCCTGTGTATTCCAATAAGTCTGGTGTATTGGTTTCCTGTAATAACCACACATCAAGCCAAAATACTTGTATTATAATAATGACTAGTTCAGCTAAAATATACATACAGTGCCATGGTAATTTTCATCCTCTGCTCTTACCTGTCACACAGAACAAACCTATTTATGATTTGTTTTCAGAACTTTTTTCTCCTTAAGGGTCAGTCTGTGTTTTACCCCACAGTGAAGTTTTAAAACATCTTGTTTTGATTTGTTTTGCTTTGCTTGAACTCCAAAGTTTAAGTGTCTATTGAGTAGAAAATATTAAGAAATAAAAATCTGTTTAGGCAGTAAAATCAAGAATTGTAGAATCATAGAATCATTAAGGTTGGAAAAGACCTCCAAGATCATCTGGTCCAACCATCAACCTACTACCAATGTCACCCACTACACCATGTCGCTAAGCACCAGGTCGAACCTTTCCTTAAACACCCTCAGGGACAGTGACTCCACCACTTCCCTGGGCAACCTGTTCCAACGCCTGACTACTCTTTCTGAGAAGAAGTGTCTCCTATTTCCAACCTAAACCTCCCCTGGTCAACTTGAGGCCATTCCCTCTAGTCCTGTTGCTAGTTATCTGTGAGAAGAGGTTGACCCCCAGCTCCTCACACCTTCCTTTCAGGTAGTTGTAGACAGCAACTTCTCTTCTTCAGACTAAACAACCCTAGTTCCCTCAGCTGCTCCTCATAAGACTTGTGTGCAACAATACAATTATATTTTAATCAATAAAAACTTATATTTCTCTTAATTAATGTAAGAACTTGTCAGAGTTTAATTCCCTCTCTGACAGTCAGAATGACTAGATTTAATGTTTTGAATTTGAAATGTTCTTTTCAAACATTTCTGAAACAGGGCATTATTAACACAAAAAATAATAATAATAAAACAAACAAACAAACAAACCTTTAAAAATATTTAAATATATTCATCATAACTTTCTACACCTCTGGAAATTTAGTACAAATAAAACTGCCCAGTGTGTTTTAGACCATTTGCTGGTCTTCAGTAACTACTAACATTGTAAAAGCTTAAATCTTATTTATATTGATGTATAAGGAAATGGTGCCTAAACTCCATGTTATTGAAAGTGCCATGTGTAGAATTTTAACTCACTCCAAGTAATTCAACATGTCACTCCAGTCTTGAGGGAGAGTCACAGTGCAACTGCTTGTCAAATATCAGATTTACTTAAAAATTGCTTTAATGACTTCTAAGACAACAGTTTCATTACATAATTCATTTAGAATTTATCTTAAATCCACATATAATCATTCTGCTGTTCAAGAAGTGTTCACAACAGTTCCAACAAGCTATGTCACAAAGACACCAAACATAGAAGTGAATGAGAAGACCTAACATATAAATTGCCATTATATAGTTGTGAAATCAGGGGAATTAGGTCAAATGGTAGAGCGCTCACTTAGCATGTGAGAGGTAGCGGGATCGATGCCTGTATTCTCCAGTATGTTTTAGAGGTTGGACTAGGTGATCTTGGAGGTCTCTCCCAACCTAGCTGATTCTGTGATTTTGTGAAATTTGAACAGAGACTGGAATACATACTTATTTTGGTTGACATTTGGCATCATTTTTAGCGGAAGATTCACCAGTATTTTTAATACTCCAATCTTCCTTTTAATCCTCATATACAGTCTTAGTTTCTCCTGGAGTATCATCAGCTGAGTTCTTCTTTAGAATTATATTGGCAATATAGTGAAGTGAACTGGGAAAATCTCAAAAAAAATAATTATGTGTATATTTAGTCTCGATCCAGGGCACCGTCATGTTAGTGGGGGCACAGCTAGCCTGCCCTGCAAAGGACAAGTTTTGAAATGTGTGTACAAGCCAGTTTATGGAGTGGATGTAAGCCATTTCTCTAGGGCTAAAAGGTTTGTTCCTATTACCTTTGTGTCGGCAGTTAGAGCTTATAGGAGCAGACAGTAATAACACTTTTTTTTTTTTCATTATAGGCCTATTTGATTTTTGTAGTTTGGTACAAAATGTTCATTAGAAAAAATATTCTTTTAAAAAATAACTGTATATTGCCATGTGTATGAAACACCAGCTGAGAAATTCTTTTATTTTAGGATTTAGGTTGGAGACAAAGGAGATATTTAGATTGTCCTGAGGGCACCAATAATGGTCCTGACCTCACCTGGACCTCCATTTACACAACCTATCTGTATGCCCAGGAGCCCCACTTCTGCTCAGCCCTGGGACTTCAATTGTTGTCTGTCGTTGGTGGTCTCCAGGACAGCCACAGCAGTGTTTGACCATGGATCCCATTGATCCTGACCCGTGGACTGACGTATCAAGTTGATCTCAGCATAGTGTCATCATTTTGACTCTGCCTAGAAATCCTGGGACCATGTGTAACCATTTCCCCTCACCAGGCCTGATCCTGACTCCCACCCATGGCCCAGCCTCAGCTCATCCATGTCCACAGAGAGGTGCTGGATACCTAGAGCTAGGGCTGCCCCTGGTGCCCCTGGTTGGCCTGATCAGGGATGGGCCCTGGCTGCCAGGGCCTGCCCTGATGGGCCCATGAGAGGCCCCCATTTCTCCTGGTCCCCAGCTCCAGGTAGCTAGCCATGCTGTGCCCTGACATAAGTCACCTGGAAGCCGAACAAAATTTGGCTCAAATGATGGAACTAGTCTAAGTCTGAACATTGCTATAAAACTGCCTTTCTCATGAGTCTGACATAAAGGGTTTAAATCTAATCTGATTTTCACTGGACTGATTTCATTTGTCTTGCTGCTTTCTTGCTCAGTTACTCATCCAGCAATATTATTCAGGACCTCTATTCTTTGACTGAAAACAATTGGGAGGTATTTAACCAAATAACTACCCATAGTTATCAGACCAGGAAAGCCTGTAAAATTTAATGGGAGGCTATGATGTGTGTAGCATGACAAGGGTGGTAAAGCATGTTCTGACTAACCCAAACTGGCAGCATAAATAGCTTTTAAATAGATGTATAACCTTTTTAAAGGTTAGATATTCATTCTCCCTCTTTCACTTTTCTCTGACTGAAACAAGTGTCTTCATAATTTCAACAAGATCTGAGATACAGTGGGAACTTCACTGAAAACATAAAAGAAAAAGTGCATTCCTCCAGACCATCTAGGTCCCACTAGAAGGGGAACCTTGCCATCCAGTGTCTCAGCTGGTCTCTCATATGGCCAAAAATATATTACCAAAGGGCTCATTCTATGACTTTCCTCACAGACCAAAGCTGACAGCCTTGTGGCTTTCTGGATTGTTCTTTCAGCCTTTTTTGAAGGTGGTACAGCAGTTGCCCTCCAACAGTCATCAGGGACTTTCCCAATCACCATCATCTTTCAAAGGTGATAGAAGCATCCTCACAAGAACATCATCTACCTCTCTCATCTGTCTTGGATGCAGCCTATTGGGTATTACAGGTTTTATGAGTAGAAGTCATTCAAGGAATTCCTGCTTTTATAACTGCTGATATTTTTCTCTGAGAGAAGTGCAGAGTCTTGCACCTGGGGAGTCTGAACAACCCCAGGCACAAGTACATGCTGAGGGCCACCCAAATGGAAAGTAGCTCTGCAGAGAAGGATCCTAGGAGTCCTGGTAGACACCAAGTTGAACATGAGCTAACAATGTTCCCTTGCTGCTAAGGCTAACAGTATTCTTGGCTGCATTAGACAAAGTACCACCAGCAGGTCAAGAGAGGGGATCCTTCCCTTCTACTCAGCATTGGTGAGGCTGCACCTGGAGTACTGTGTCCAGTTCTGGTCCCTCCAGTGCAAGACGGACATACTAGACATACTGGAAGAAGTCAAGCAGAGGGCCATCAAGATGATCAAGGGACAGAAGTATCTCTCATATGAGGAAAGACTGGGAGACAGGGACTGTACAGCCTGGAGAAGAGGAGGCTCGGGGGAATCTTATCAATGTGTATAAAACCTGAAGGGTGGGTGCAAAGAAGACAGAGACATGCTCTTTTCAGTGGTTCCCAGTGACTGTAAGATGAGGTTCTGTCTGCACATCAGAAAGAACTTCTTTACTGTGTGGGTGATGGGGCACTGGAACAGATTGCCCAGAGAGGTTGTGGAATCTCCTTCCTTAGAGATCTTCAAAAGCTACCTGGACATGGTCCCAGGAAGCATACTATTAAGTGTCCCTGTATGAATAGGGGTAGTTGGATCAGGTAACCTCCAGGGGTCCCTTCCAGCTTTATCTATTCTGTTAATCTGTGAATTGGCTTTACTGACTGCTTGTAAACTTCTATATATACTGAAACTGATCTTAACCTAATTATTCTTATGAAAACTGGGGTCACTGAGAAATTGTGTTAAAAAAAGGAAGTCCTATGGGATAAAAGGAAAGGTCCCAAACAATAGATAAATTATTGAAAGAAGTAAACAAGGGTGGTAATTAATAATAATATTAATTATTATTATTATTATTATTATTTATTATTATTATTATTATTCAGTGAAAGAAGGCTGGCTTCACACAAGGTGGAGTTCTACAGTAAACTATGTAAGGTTCTGTTCTGAATTATAAATGACTGAGAATTAGAATACCATTCTGCAAATAGCTCTTTACTTCCTTGTAACTTTCATTAGGTATCCATTCTTCGCCAGTATGGAAAAACATGACTTAGACTGATCTTGATATTATCTGATATAGCTGTTTTTATATACATTACACAGCAAAGTATTTTTCTACCAGTAACCAAATAGTATAATCTTCCTACCCACTGTACCCTCCCACAAATTAGTGCTATAAATGCTAGCATTTCTTTTTAAGTGATATATATTGAAACACTTAAAAATCACATCAGTTTCACATCAAATTATTTTATTGTACATCTAGAGTATTATCTTTTCAAGAATGTAACAAAAATGTATAATCCTCTTTTACTACTGGTGACTACGCTAAGTATTTTATTCATGTATTCAGAAATTGGAAAGCAACATAAGCTTGAAATCAGTCAAATAAATTGGTTTTGGATGTGCAAATAATGACAAAAAGAAGATGATTTGTCAACTTTTATGAATGGTTTATGTGTAGATTATTGGTAACTACAGAATGATAATATATTTCTCCTTATCTGAACTTTATGTAAATTATTTACTTTGCCTGTAACTGCACAAATACTTAGGCATACAGTATAATGCATTCTGGAGAGAAGGTGTAAATCAAGGCACAATATACAGTTATTTCATTAATGGTTTATTTTTATATATATTATATAGAGAAAAATATTGCATATATATTATATATATATATATTTATTTGAACAGCTTTATTTATTGAACAGATGAATATCCTATTTGTTACTTAGTAGTCACAATTCATTCCATTCTGTTCTTGCATAATGCCTCAGTCCTTTACAATGAAGAAGTGTTGCTTGGGTCACATCAGAAATGGGACTGGCAAACTGAGATAGTCCTTTCTTCATAGAAAAGATTAGTATAGAGGGATGCAGGAAAAAAAAAAAAGTGTTCATAATTTTAATTCTATCTCATAGGACAGTATATGGAAGAGCTCTTTCAAGTTTTCTTCTTATGCTGTTATGTTAAAATATATGTATGAAAATAAATAAATAAATAAAGCCCCCCATAGTACCGAGTCCCAGGGCTCGGTACTGGGGCCGGTCCTCTTTAATATCTTTATCGATGATCTGGATGAGGGCGTCCAGTGCACCCTCAGTAAGTTTGCAGATGACACCAAGCTAAGTGCGTGTGTCGATCTGCTCGAGGGCAGGAAGGCTCTGCAGGAGGATCTGGATAGGCTGGAGCGATGGGCTGAGGTCAACTGCATGAAGTTCAACAAGGCCAAGTGCCGGGTCCTGCACATGGGGCGCAACAACCCCAAGCAGAGCTACAGGCTGGGAGATGAGTGGCTGGAAAGCTGCCTGGCCGAGAAGGACCTGGGAGTATTGGTTGATAGTCAGCTGAATATGAGCCAGCAGTGTGCCCAGGTGGCCAAGAAGGCCAACAGCATCCTGGCCTGTATAAGAAGCAGTGTGGCCAGCAGGTCTAGGGAAGTGATTGTCTCCCTGTACTCGGCTCTGGTGAGGCCGCACCTCGAGTACTGTGTTCAGTTTTGGGCCCCTCGCTACAGGAAGGACATGGACGTGCTCGAGCGAGTCCAGAGAAGGGCGACCAAGCTGGTGAGGGGTCTGGAGAACAAGTCTTACGAGGAGTGGCTGAGGGAGCTGGGGTTGTTCAGCCTGGAGAAGAGGAGGCTCAGGGGCAACCTTATTGCTGTCTACAGTTACCTTAAAGGAGGCTGTAGAGAGGTGGGGGTTGGTCTATTCTCCCACGTGCCTGGTGACAGGACGAGGGGGAATGGGTGAAATTTGCGACAGGGGAGTTTTAGGTTGGATGTTAGGAAGTACTTCTTTACCGAAAGGGTTATTAAGCATTGCAATGGGCTGCCCAGGGAGGTGGTGGAGTCACCATCCCTGGAGGTCTTTAAAAGACGTTTAGATGTAGAGCTTAGCGATATGGTTTAGTGGAGTACTTAGTGTTAGGTCGGAGGTTGGACTCGATGATCGTGAGGTCTCTTCCAACCTAGAAATCTGTGATACTGTGTGATACTGTGTGACCATATCAGACTATAATACCAACTTTCAAACATAATCAAATTAGCTGTTTTAAATGTTCAAAGAATCCTAGTAATTAAGCATTGTAACTATCATTACTTCCATCAGTACTGGCCAAAACACTGATACAGAAAATATATCCTCAGTCCACATCTTGCAACACAATTAAACGCTTACACTCTGATCATCTGGAAGTATCAGTGGTGGCCCTATCATTAAATGTGTAATGAATTTACATGCTTAAGACACAGAAGAAGGTATCAGAAGCATTATATTTACAACTTTACATAATAGGACAGAGAACAACACTGCTACAATGATACTGAGTCTTGGCTCATCTACATATAAATTGTCAGTCCAAAACTCTTGATGAGTAATACACTCTTGTTCAGATTACCTGATCGTGGCGCCCATCTAATTTTTTTTATTATTATTTTTTTTTTTTACAGAAGAATAACGAATGTTTTTGAAGAAAATAATCCAGAAGTAGATCAAGGTGAAATCTCTAAGCTGTTTTTCTGTTTAGACAAATTTCATGTTCAGATGCTCAAAAATGTAGCTATTTTGGATTCATGTAATTGTAAACAACTATCTTCTCCTGGTCAAGTAAAAGTGAATATTTTTTCCATTTATGTCAGAAGTAAACTGTAACTTTGGCTGGTACAAATCCTGTCAAATATACACCATTAAAACTAAACCAACAAAACAAACAAAGAAAAATTACAAAAAGCAACCAGAAATGAACTGCATATCTGAGTATGTAACAAGGCAATTTTATTATCATATGGGATTCTATTTTTTATTTTGTATCCAATTTATTTATTTATTTATTTATTTAATTTATATTTCCTCTTGAGGATAGAATTATCTGATGGAATGATTTAATGCAGTTCTTTTAAAATCTTCAGAACTTCATGCTCAATTTGGGGCAAGACATAAGACATTTGTAGATAATTAAGAGAGAGATTGAAAAATAAATCAATCTGAGGAGAGAATGGAAACTAGATTAGCTTATTGGAGGGTATTTATGTTACAAAATTATAAGCATTTAACTCGTGTCTAAATTAGGATGCTGGACTGCCTACACACCCTACTTAAGACAATGTCAAGTTTTGGGGTGTTAGTTAGTGATTCAGAACTGCTGTGTGAGCTCTGAATAACCCTGCAAATTTAACTGTTCTTCCTACAATGCCAGTCGCAAAATACCGAACCGCGGTCATTAAACTGATGTTCCTTCAGGAAAGCCTTTTGTTGTGACCCCCAAACACTGGCTACTACACTGCTACTACAAGTAAGAACAGGTGAACAGGTGAATAACATTCTCACTGTGTAAATATATACATACATACACTACTATATATATATATAGGTTAGTATTATCAGGAATTACTTTGTTTTTATATACAGCACTTCAAAAAGCTCTGCATGGTACAGATTATATGAAAAACTGCCATTTTTTATGGAAAAAATGAAAAGAAGAATAACGTTTCAAAAGCCTTTTTGTTTGTTTGTTTATTAATCCTCAAATAGAAATATGGCAATATTAATATAAGACAATCACTTTTTTTCTTTCATAATTAAATATAATGGATATTGTATAGGAGTTTGAAGTTTCATATTTTCTTCAAAGTCAGTGGGAAGGGGATAAAGTGTTATTCAATGTTTACATTAAACATTTTATTCAAAGAAAAATGACAGCTGCACCAGCAAAGTAATAATAAAAGCTTCTGTGGGAACTCAATACATTATTAAGGACTATCATTGTTGATACTTTGAAGCTGTTAGCTAGGAAATGAGGATACTGTGGAATGAGTCAACAGCTTATATGGGAGCTAAGGTGGATAAATAAATAAATAAATAAGATGGATAAATAAATAAATATTTAAACCTAGTCTGTTTACCTTTAACTGAAACTTATGTCAACATAGAGTAGAAAGCAACGTAAAGATTGTCATCTCCTTAGAGAAGAATGTTATCTATGGAGTTTTGATTACGCATTTGAAGCTGTAATTCTCATTCTGTTGGGAAATACTACCGTTCTTAATAAACAATAAAACTTCAGAACTACAGCAAGGTAAAACCTGTTCTACTGTGTTTGTCTAGTGTTTCTGTGAAGTGTTGTAAAATATATCATGAATCTGGCAAGTGAAAATAATTACAAGCAACAGTAAACCAAAAAGTATGTTTTTTTTCTCCTAAATAACTCAAGTACTGTATTGATGGAAGTAGGTTCTAAGTGTTGCATATATCCTTTGTCCTATTATATCCATTATTCTTTTTCCTCAAGAGAAAGAGAAAAGAAAAAGAAAAAGAGAAAGAGAAAGAAAGAGAAAAAAAAAAGAAAAAGAAAAAAAGAAAAAGAAAAAGAAAAAGAAAAAGAAAAAGAAAAAGAAAAAGAAAAAGAAAAAGAAAAAGAAAAAGAAAAAGAAAAAGAAAAAGAAAAAGAAAAAGAAAAAGAAAAAGAAAAAGAAAAAGAAAAAGAAAAAGAAAAAGAAAAAGAAAAAGAAAAAGAAAAAAAGAAAAAGAAAAAATGAAAAATGAAAGGGAAAGGGAAAGGGAAAGGGAAAGGGAAAGGGAAAGGGAAAGGGAAAGGGAAAGGGAAACGGAAAGGGAAAGGGAAAGGGAAAGGGAAAGGGAAAGGGAAAGGGAAAGGGAAAGGGAAAGGGAAAGGGAAAGGGAAAGGGAAAGGGAAAGGGAAAGGGAAAGGAAAAGGAAAGGAAAAGGGAAAGGGAAAGGGAAAGGAAAAGGAAAGGAAAAGGAAAAGGAAAAGGAAAAGGAAAAGGAAAAGGAAAAGGAAAAGGAAAAGGAAAAGGAAAAGGAAAAGGAAAAGGAAAAGGAAAAGGAAAAGGAAAAGGAAAAGGAAAAGGAAAAGGAAAAGGAAAAGGAAAAGGAAAAGGAAAAGGAAAAGGAAGGAAAAAAACTTATGTACTTAGGAATTTAAGGTCAAGTTTATTTAGGCAAAGGAAAATTTCTATACCATCCTCTTCACCGATCAACTTCCTACCAGGCACTGTTTAGTGTCCTTCACAATCTCGAAGCTTACTATGTATGTAATGATGAAAGGTTTTTTCTTCTCAAACCAATACCTAGGATTTAAAGTTAGCCACTAACTAATATTCAGCTTGATATGGTCTATATAAGATGTTAGAATTCTCAAAATAAAATTATCATTTATTGGAGATTATACACAGAATTAAAACATCCAGTGTTTACGATTGCTTAAGCATCACCATACAAAGCTTAGGTACATTTATTTTGTTGCTCAGATTTCTGTCATAAACATATTTCCTTGAACTCCTCAGAATTTTTGTGATCCATCTCACTTCTTAACAATTAAGCTTAAAACCCAGGAAGTCAGAAGGACCATGAGGTCCCACTTTCACAGTCTGCATTTGTAATGAAAATAAAGATCAAGTGAGCTTTTACTCTCCTGCTTCTAGGCAATTTTTTTTTTTTTTCTGATAATATTTTATTAATCTGTCATTGTGGACATGACAGATTATTTTCTTCTTCTTCTTCTTCTTCTTCATCTTCTTTTTTTTTTTCTTTCTTCTTCTTCCTCTTTTTCTTCTTTCTTCTTCTTCTTGATGTGCTATCAAAGCAAATAAAGTACTTGTGGAAAATTGACAAGCTGGATGGAAAAACGTGAAATGGAAAAATGGAAAATATAGTTTGGTTACCAAACCATACAAGCTTTGTATAAAACCGTTTCATTAATGAATAAATAAATAAATAAATAAATAAACAAATAAATCTAGAATTCCATTCCTATGCAGGAAATTTTGGAACATAGCTTCTTCAATTTATTTGTTTCTTTGTTTTCTGTTTTAATAGTAACATCAAGCTATACTACAATTATTAGCCAGATTTTTGTTTTTTAATTTAGACACAGAGAGTGTTATAGCACTAGTGTTTAAAAAGACTGCTGTAGACCTTGACTGACTTTTTAGATGTTTAGATGCAATTCAGCTGGATAAACTATTATTTGTAGTTTTTTTCTTAATTCCTTGATAGTTTTCATTTGTTTATTTAAAATCCATTACTCTTTACATTCATTAGGTACAAAATTAAGCTAAATCAACAGTCTTTGAGTCAGTCAATTTACATTTTTCAGATGCAGGAGTCTAGTTAATATAATTATTTTTTCTTAATAATGTTTCATAATCTTTTAAAATAGAACTACTATTTCTACACTTTACAGACACAAAATTGTGTTTATCCATGTACACCTAACTTGCCATTCTCAGCAAGGGAGCAAGCACTACAGTTTAAAAAAACTACACTAGGATTTTTAAAACAAACAAACAAACAAAATATGTGTGTGTATATATGTACATATATAGAAAACTTTGGTCAAATTATGACTAATAATCAGAGCGAAAAACAGGTGTTTAGTACTTAAAATGATTCTTAGCTTATATTATAAAGCATACGTTTTTATAAAAAGCATGCGAATACCAACATTTATATCTGAAGAATATTAGAATCAAATATGCTTGATATAAGCATAATTTATGCAGAAATGAAATAAAAAGGAAAACAAATAACAAAAAATATATAAACTACGAAGACAGTAGGAAAGTAGAAACATCTTGAAGAAAAGTAGATTGAAATGTGTGTCCATCTATTTTCTATATATTTGCATAATTCTTTTTATACTTAATGACATGCAGATTTATTGCAGATTTTAATATTTAAGAAGTTCTACATGAAACAATATTTTGACAGAAAACTGCTAATACAGAGAAAACGTGTTCACAATTTGATTTTAAACCTTGATTAAACAATATAAAATTCAAATAAACCTTCAGGCCAACAAGAAAAGAGAATGATTGATCAGGTAACAGCAATGATAGGTAAACAAAAGTACTGGGTTTGACAAGGTCAGAGTAGTATAAATTCAGGAACAGGATCTCTTGAAAGGTACTTTATTATTGTTGCCATCTTGGCTGGCTGCATATTTCTAAGGTGAGATTAAATTCGTGCACATTGATTTATCTCTATATATTTGCAAGTTAATTAATGTTGATTGTTCTCTTTTATTTTTCATTTGAATGGAAGCATGATTTAGTATATAAGTGATGCAGCAAGTTCTATACGTATGTTGAGCAGCTCTGTCACTTCCACTGAAGACATTGCTTCTTTGGAAAGAAGCTCTTTTCATTTTGGTTCTTCTGACAGTCTGTATATTTGTCTGCTGACAGCATAGTTGTTACCTCAGTATGACATCTTATTTGATAGTCAGTCTTCTAAGTTTAGGGTGAAATATCTCTGACAGATATTGCTCTGTCCTCACAATGTTGAGAGTTTCTCAGACATAAGTTTTTTGTTTGTTTTTGTTTTTGTTTGTTTTTGTTTTGAAGTAGTACATTAACAATTCCCATACCAGCTGTGCGGGTTGTCTTTCTGTTCTGATATTATTTGTCAGTTACTGTTAAAGTGCAACATTTGAACACGTGGCTGTATATGGAAGCCAGAGTTATGTCATATGTTAATCAGTTTTTATTTCTCTTAATAAGGGGCAGTTGCTACTATGATTTTTATTTTTTTATTTAAGAAGATTTCATCATGCTCTATGTAGATATTACGTCTGTCACTCTCCCACCTATTAATAAACAAAATATTCTCTTCTTAGATAAAAGGAATCCTAAAAAATCTTTAAAAATGTGTATCAGGGCCAAATAAGTAATGCTAGACATTCCATAGTTACCAAATACTTATTTTATACCCTTTTTTTAACCTGGGGTATATCTCAGAGGATCATGAAGTCACAAAGCAAAAAGATGTTCTTCATCTTTTACGGATAATTCTGTCAGTAGACAGAAACTTCCTGAGGTATTCATAAGGAAAATGTAAATCTTATTTCCAAATTCTTAATTGCATTGAATTTCTGTGATTATTCCTGTCAAGTTGTAGCTACTCACTGGAGCTTTCATGATTAAATTTTGTCTCAAGTGATGTTTTTTCTTTTTGAAAATGTAACTAATTTTACAGAGCAAGAGGAGATTCAGTATGATACCCATTTCACATAGTGAATTAAATTCTTCTCTCACTGTATTCTGTAAACCAAGTCGTTTTAAACTTAAGCCAAATTTAAACCCAAATTTCTGAGTTAAATACTGAGAAACAACAACAACAAAAACAAAATACAAGTTCAGACAGGTGGTTTTATTTCTACATTTGACCAAGATACTTTCATAATTCTCAAATGGAAAGCTAATATAAAAGGAAAAACAGGTGTGTCCTGTTATTGCTTTAAAGTGACTGTGTGCCATTTGTCTAACCGTCAAAGGTAATAAACAATGTGTTGTATTCTTTAATGCTGTTTATAACATTTTAAAATTGTTATAAAAATATATAAGAACATAGACAAATCTTAATCATGAACATTGCACAGAACAGATCAGCATCCTGGCTTGTATCAGGAATAGTGTAGCCATCAGTACCAGGGAGGTGATTGTCCCCTTGTACTCCGCTCTGGTGAGGCCGCACCTCGAGTACTGTGTTCAGTTTTGGGGACCTCACTTCAAGAAGGACATCAAGGCCTTGGAGCATATCCAGAGAAGGGCTATAAAGCTGGTGAAGGGTCTGGAACACAAGTCCTGTGAGGAGCAGCTGAGGGAACTGGGGTTGTTTAGTCTGGAGAAGAGGAGGCTCAGGGCAGACCTTATTGCTCTCTACAACTAACTACCTGAAAGGAAGTTGTGAGGAGCTGGGGGTCAGCCTCTTCTTGCAGATAACTAGTGATAGGGCAAAAGGAAATGGCCTCGAGTTCTGCCAAAGGAGGTTCAGTTGGGAAACTAGGTGACATTTCTTCTCAGAAAGAGCAGTCAGGCATTGGAATGGGTTGCCCAGGGAAGTGGTGGCATCATCATCCCTGGGGGTGTTCAAGGAAAGGTTGGATGTGGAGCTTAGGGATGTGGTTTAGTGGGTAATATTGGTGGTAGGGGGATGGTAGGACTAGATGATTTTAGAGGTCTTTTTAAAACTTAATGACTCTAAGATTTTATATTAATCAGTACCAGCCCATGACACTAGAGGGGCACCACTTATCACCACCCTCCACCTGGACATAGAGCCAGTGACCAAAACTCTCTGGTTGCAGCCATGCAGCCAATTTCTTATTTACTGAATGGTCCACCATTCAAATTCATCTCTCTCCAATTTAAAGATCAGGATGTCATGTGGGACTTTGTCAAAGGACATGCAAGTCCAGATAGATGACATAAGTCAGTCTTCCCTTATCAACTAATTCAGTCACTCCATCATAGAAGGCTACCATACTGGTCAGGCACAACTTACTCTTGGTGAAACCATGCTGGCTCTCTCAGATCACCTCTTTGTCTTGCATGCATTTTGACATTGCTTTCAGGAGGATCTGTTCCATAATCTTGCCAGGCACAGAGGTCTGTAGCCCTCTGGGTTCTCTTTTGTTCCTTTCCTAAAAATTGGAGTGATGTTTCCCCTTTTCCAGTCACCGGAGACTTCACCTGACTTCCATTATTTTTCAAATATGATGGAGAGAGTCTTGGGAACTCCATCAGCCAGTTCCCTCAGGACCCTGCAATGCACATCATTGGCCCCATAAACTTCTACCTGTACAGTTTCATCAGCTGGTCTAGAACCTGCTCTTTGGTTACACGTGAAGGGATTTTTCTCCCCCAGCCCTCATCTACGGGTTCATGGAAACGAGAGACATGGGAAGCCTGACTGGCAGTGAAGACTGAGGCACAGAAGTTGTTGAGCATGTCAGCCTTTTCCATGTCTGGCCTTACCAGTTATCCTTTCTCATTTATTAGAGGGGGTACACTCTCCTTTGCCTTTCTTTTCTGGCCAATGTACCCCTTCTTGTTTTTTGCATGTCTTGCCGAACTCAGTTTCATCTGTACCTTGACTTGCCTGAGCCCATCTAGATAGCACCCCTCTATTCTTCCCAGACTGCGTGTACCTGCTTCCACTGCCTGTGCATTTCCTTCTTTTGCCTCAGTTTGACCAGAAGGTTCTTGCACAGCCATCCTGGTTGTCTGCCCTCTCTGCTCATTTTCTTACACAGAGGGGTGGAGAGTTCTTGTGCTCTAAGTAAAACATCCTTAAAGAGTTGTCAGCTCTGTTCAGTTCCTCTGTCCCTAAGGACAGTGTTCCAGGTGATCTTGTCCACTATGTGGACAACTATTTAAATAGCTCAAAGTTTGCTCTTTGGATGTTCAGAGCCCAGATTTTGTTCTTTGCCAGGACCATATTCCCTGAGATCACCATCACCATTTCCAAACTGAGAAAAGACAGTCAATGGTGAATAGTCAATTTTGAGCAGTGTGATTAATGTCACCTAATTTTTAGATTTTAAAAAGTCAAATGCATAAGTATAACTTAGCTATCGAAGGCCCTTTCTGCATTTAACAGGATCTGAAACAGAATAGTTTAATTCCTTTCTGATAAATACCTAGTTTTCTTCCCTGGCAATTTAGACAATGTGGATTCTTCAATTGCAAAATGAGATAATCATGATCTGAGAATCAGGATTTTCAAAGGAAACACAGGAATCTGGATTATTGAAACATAGATTCTGTCAGGAACACAAGAGAATGCTAAACTGAGTGTGAATCAAATATTTCAGCCTAGCATGTTGTTAGATCTGTAGTGATTTAGTAATTGGACCACAAAGAATCCATAAGAAACCTTAGGAATTTAGTTAGTGTCTAGACAGACACTGTCTTTCTTTTTATTTCCATTCACCTATTACTATAGGAAGCGGGATTCATCTCATTCAACCTCAGTATCTCATACCTGCCCTAAAAATTTTAATTTCTATGTATCTAATGTAGAGATAAAGTACTCTTTAAAGCTAAATTATTCCACAGGATGTGGAATGCCTTCCTTATTAACTATTGAGTTAACAGGCAGAGAAGTTAGAGTTAATAAAAAGATACAGGAGTGAGGCAGCTCTATTATCTATCTCTGAGTGGCTCTGTATATTATTGTGTCAGATCCCACTCTGAGTTGTTTAATTTTACATCTTGATTATATATACTTTACGTATTTACAATTGCAGGGTTTTGATTCAAGTTTGGTGGGGGAAGGAGCTAAAGTTTGATATTAAAGGTCTATTTATTAAGCATTTCAGTTACTTGCTTGACTTTGCTAGAGACTCATGATATTGAGAATAATTTATCTCATATGCAGAAAGACTATTTCTAAAATATCCAGAAATTGTTGCATCTCATTCTTCATGTCAATGTGTCATGTTAGAAATATTCTACCATATGAGATGAACTGTGGCTCTGTGAATCTATGGCTTACTCAAGAGTGAGCTATGTGACCATGTTTGGCTTGAACCAATAAATTATTATAAAACAGTACAGAAAAAAAAATGTATCTATTTTGTAGTACAAATCTACTAGACATGATATTGCTATTGCTGTCATTGTAAATCTCTAACTAGCTGTTTAGTGTTATGTAACATTAATATAAAAGCTGTTTAAGCTTGTGTACCTCTATGTCTTGCAAGATGTATTACATATCAGGAAAACCTGCTTTCTTTTTGACCTGCTTTCTTGCTGACCAAGAATTCCAACATGAACACCTTCTCAGCCCTTTGAGCAGCACATTTGCCTCTCAAGACTATCAGCCTATGTAGCTTTCTATTTTCCTTTGTGTTTCTCCCAAGACTGCTCTGTTAGTTACTGCAATCTCTACAAAACAGCTGGTAATAGTTTGGCAAGTGAGGCAATTGGGGTCATATGATTGCTGTATGTGCTATGAACTAATTGAATTAATATTGTGTGCAAAGGTTTGTGCTCTCTTTCTTTTTTTTTTTCCCCACCAGTATATCCACTCAGTCATTGTTTCTTATTTTATCTGAAAGTTACAAATTGTTTTCAGGTCTTTTTGTTCTCTGGCTGCACTAAACCATTAAATCAAATATTACGAAGATCCAGGAGACCTTTGCTTTGGCTTTTGAAGAGGCTGTATGTGAAAGAAAAATAATTGAATAATAAACTCAACACTCAGGTTTATAGACAGATGGACTAGATCTACAGAAAACTTATGATTTAACTATATCTTACTTAGAGTTCCAAGAGCACTGTCTACTTAGTGAAGACAGAAACGTTTATTTTGATAATTCTATGCTGAAAAAAAAAGTTTTATCTACTTTTTTTTTTTTTAATTCTATTTTAAAAGGTCATTTATCTTAGAAATATCTTCTATTCATCAACCTCTGAGGCTGTTTCAACTCTTTCATCAGAACTTTCAGTACTTCTTTCCTGTGTTTAAGGCAGTGATGCAGGGTTTTCTGTGTGCTGCATATTAATCACAGTCACAGAGTACGTATCTTGCTTCTGTTCCTTTCAATGGAAAATATAAATGACATGAAGTTTTATTACTTGATCTGAAATTTCTCCATGGCATTTAGAAGCTGTGTGTTTGATAAATGCATGTAAGATTTCACTAAGTTAAGAGAAAAGGAGCCATGAGCCATATAACACATTATGTGTGAACTGAGAGTTCTTACAAGATGATCATCCTAAAAAGTAATTATGAAAAAAAAAAAAGTGAATAATTAATGACATCAGAAATATCTACTCAGTTATGAGAAAAGAATAGTTTTTATCCGTCTCTGTTCACTGATGATGAAGACTTACTACATTATAAGTTAGCATTGCATCTTGAAATTTATGGCCTTTTTTTCTGAGTTAATTAAGTTAATCCATTATTTTCATTTGAAATAAGCCTACACTGTTATTAAATGTTGTGATCCTCACCTTATTTTATTTTTATTTTTTTTCTTTGTTGTTTCCATTCCTCATGGGGAGGATAGTCTTTGCCAGATCAATTTCCAGATCTCATTCACCACATAAATCAACAAAAAGCAGTGAGGTACAAAGGATACTCCAAGAACAAATAGCAGAGCAGAAGGTGACTTTGCCCTTTATGAAATCAGCAAAAACTTGCCAAATTAAAGTGAATTGGGTGTAGGTGGCAAGGTCTTGGTGGTGGCAAAAGAGATTTAAGAAATCAGAGGAAAATTTGGGTGGAAAGAGACAAGAGGGAAAAAAAATGGTGAGAAATGTCAGAGGAAAGACCAAGGCCAGTGAATGGGGAGGTGTTCTATAGCGGAGTCAATATTTTCTGTTGCCCAGCCACTTGAGCAGGGTAAAAGTGTAAGGAGGAAGGAACAGCTGAAAGGAACTGTTATGGACTGACCACAGACTCTATTCCCCTTTTCTTCTATACTTGTAGGGAGAGGAGGTGGAAGAGTTGAGAATTCTGGAGTAAAGTTGAGCCTGGCAAAAGAGGGAGGAAAGGAGCTGTTTTAATGTATGTCTTTTTGTTTTTCACTACACAAATCTTGCTTAATTGACAATAAAGTAATTTTCCCCAAGACCAGTTTTCCCCATAATAGTAATAGGTAAGCAATCTCATACCTCTTTACCCCGAGGCACCAACTTTTGCATTACTGTTTTTGTTTTTTCTGTTTCCTCCCCTTTTCCCACTGTGGAGGAAGTGAGTGGCAGGGTGGGAGTTTGTCTGTTTGCTAAGGCTGAGCTACCATATAAAGTAAACTATAACCACAACTTTAAAGAAAGCATAGATTTAATGAGCCATCTTTTTCAAAGAGCTTCTTTGTATTTCTCTCTTGTCTTAATGTCATTTGTTCTGTATTTAAATAATTTTAAATTTCTGTCTGAAGAATAGTACTTTAATATTTTAGAAATATGTTTGTGGAATCTTATAATTCTGATAAAAGAGGAATCATGATTTTAAAAGGAAAATTAATTTTATGTTGGTTATCCTTCAGTAATAATAATAATAATTACATAGTCTTCATTACAATGTTCTAAACAACAGATTGTTTTGTAGATTACAGAACTACAAATCTAGAAAAGGTGTACTTACACATATATTCCGTCTTAAACTGCCATTAACTTCAGTTGTGGGTAGGCGTGGGAAAGGAATTCGCAGGGAGCTTTGTGCTGTTTCGCACATCCCTGAGTTAGAGATAATGAGGAAAACAGCGGTAGAACCAAAAACTTGAGCAAGGTCGAGATAAAGTAAACTGACTACAGTGTTAAAGATGAGCTTTGGGCAGTGGCCAGTTGCTGGCTGGCTCGAGGCACGTGTCTGAGGGTCTCTAACCAATTGTATGACAGATTCGGGCACGTGGACAGCACGTGGGGCTACGGGGAAAGTATATGTAGTGGTGAAAAATGGCAATAAAGGTCTCCTGTTCAGGAGCCATCAGGAGTCCGTGTCTTGCATCCCTTCAGGTAGGGGAAAAAAAAGTATCAACATTTCACTTTCTGATTGATCTCTGATTCCTCAAGCAGAGATCACCAAAGTGAGTGCAAGCCATTGCAAGTTGTGTTGGAGTACATTCCTCCAGACGCCTCAGAGGACACCCATCCCTGGACCAGACCACTGGTCAGAGAAATGAAAAAGATGTTCCTGCCTTTGCTGTATGCCCACAGCAAAGAAGCTGTGTGTGCGCCATGGTCAGCACCAGTAAGGGAGCAAGCCCTTTAAGGTGATTTTGCCTTGCTGGGCAGCTGAACTCCACCACAACTGCACTCTCACTCTCACTTCAGAAGAAGAGGGGAAGGAGAAGGTATGCTGGAAAGAAAAAAGGCTTATGGGTTGAGATAAGGATAATTTAATTAAAGGGAAAAGGAAGAAGAAAAAAATCAAGCAAAGGCCATGCAGAGGCAAAGAGGGAAGAAAAATAATTATCTACTTGCCATCAACCAGTGATGTTCAGCCACGTCCTGGGAAGCAGGGCCTTGATGCGTATAGCAGTTGTTTGGGTGGACAGACATCTTCATAACAAGAGCTTCTCTCTCCAACCCCTCCCTGCCCCCCCCCCCCCCCCCCCTTTCCCACCTTTTATTGCTGAGTAAGACATCATATGGTATGGAATATCCCTTTGGTTGGTTTAAGTCAGCTGCTCTGGTGATGTCCCTTCCCCACCTCTTGCCCACCCCCAACCTTTGGAGAGCTTGGAGGGAGTCTTGATGCTGTGCCAGTATTGCTCAGTAATAGACAAAACACTGGTGTTATACCAGCGCTGTTCTAGTTGCAAGTACAGAGCACAACACTACATGGGCTGCTGCAGGGAAAGTTAACTCCATCCCAGCCAGACACAGTAAAACCTGGTGGTTGGCAGTTACCGACCACCATCAGTATGACCACCTTCTCAGAGCCACCCTGAAGTCCCTCATGCTGCCATGCCATGTCTTTGGTGGCTAGAAATGTGATGGTATTGTAGTTACCTGTCAAAGTGTGAAAGGCCCAGCATCCCTTTTGTCTGTATGACTCTCTGTGCTGGCATTGTACGTGTTAGATTAGGTTTTGTATGTGTATAATTACAGCATTAGTAATAAGATTAACTCAGTAGTCTGCTATTATTGTTATATAATTATGGACAGTATAATTCAATATTCCATGTATTGTTTGTTATCTATTGTTGTTGGTTGTTACTGATTCAACTGATTCTCTGAGCAAACAAATCACTAAACATATCACATTCCAGATTTTTTTTTACCTACAACTGTGATGAAACTATGATCTGAATAGCTAATGTTAAGAATTATAATATCATAGAATCATAGATGGTTTGAGTTGGAAGGAACATTAAAGATCATGTAATTCCACCCTCCCCGACATGGACAGGGACACCTCCCACTAGACAAGGTTGTTCAAAGCCCCATCCAACCTGACCTTAAACACTTCTAGGAATGGAGCATCCACAAGTTTGACCATCTGCAAAACAGATGTCTTCATTTGAGCTACTTACTAGTATCTTTGTAAGAAAGTCAAACTTAACATGATACATATTCTGTAGTCTTATATTGGATAAAACAAATTGCTCTCTGGAAGTATCTCTACGTAATGTTCAAAGAAGAGAAATATCTGAAATTGAAAATGTCTATAATTTGACATTTTAATCCTGCTTTATGATTTCATATAACATAACATGAATATTATATCTACAAATTGATGTTATATTTATCATTATTAATAATAATTAAAGGAAATTAATTGTCCTCTAGTTCACTGCATTAATAATTTAAATGCCTTTTTTTGGGGGGGAGATATGCATCTGAAATTCCATTTTTTTAAGCCAGTAAAAGCTTCATTTTTTATTCTTTAAAATCAATAAACTCATCTAATAACCTATATCTATAATGGTATGTTTTTAGAAATATTTGCATGAGCTAGGACATTTATTTGCAAATTTGGGATCTTTCTTCCCTCCCTTTCACTTGTAGATTGGCAACCAACTGTTAAGTTTCTTTAAATTATTTTTTCCTTGTACAAAGTCTTATGATATCGGATAGTTCAAAAAAGGATCCTCAATTACTCATATGCTTTTAGTGTATCTACATCATGGCAGAGGAATCCCAGCATCAACCATTTAACTATTGATAGACTACTCTGAAATTTGGATTCACGTAGAATCCAAAAGGGGAAATATGCAGGTGTTTTACTTTCAGAGAAGCTTAAATAGCTCTATAAGATGAAATCATGTCTTTCTCTAGAACAGAAGAAAATCTGAAAAATTCTGGCTTGTCCCAGTACCAGCTTGGAATTAAATATAACAACTCCTTTTTATGAATTATTGGCTCCAACCTCTAGGTGCTTGCTCAGTGGGCAACTCAAAGAAATAACATATATTTGGTTGCATGTTCTTGTTCACCAGCAAAAGAACAAAAGAGTATTTGCGTCTGTATTCATTGCTGGTCTGTGTACAGTCCAACAAGCAATCCAGTTTTTATGTTTACTAAACTGAACATTTTTTTTCTGAGTTCTCTCAGAACTCATGCCAATTAATGAAAAATGAGCAACAGATTTCATACAGCTCTGCCAGGAAATAAAAATATCTATCTATATTTGCACTCAGGCAAAACCTGGAACCAATTAACTAATTAATCTATCTATCTATCTATCTATCTATCTATCTATCTATCAATCAATCTACTTTGATATCCCAAAGAGAAGTTCATGGCAAAAAATATTATTTCAGATCTATTTTAGAAATAATTCTGATAGTAAAATGAAAAACTAAAACCTTTGAGTTATAATGGAAGTTTGTTGAAATCTTTGTCTCTGATTACCCAAAAGTCACAATGGAGGTATTCAGTATGAATAAAGCAACGATCATAATATGATATCAAATTCAATATCACAGGTGGTGTCTTGTAGCCTTTTCCATTACTCAAATATTTGTATTCACCATTGCTAATAAAATTCCCAATGGGAAAATTTTGGCTGTAAAGTTTTTGTTTGTTTTGTTTGTTTTAATTTTCTAAGTGAGAAATATATTATTATTAAACTAAATGTCATTGTTAGTAATGTTGCAAGTTTTACTGTGGGTGTTTGAATGCCACCAGCAGCTATTCAATAGATCTATCCCCAAAGGAAAGAGTGAAGCACTGCTGAGTTATTTCTGTCAAAACAAACAGAAGCTTTATATTACAGTGACAGTCTATGTTATAAAAATAAAAGAAATTGTATCAGACAGAGAAAAGAAAAAAAACTCCCATACATGTATTCTGCTCACTTTTTCTGGAGATCTTCCATTTTGTTATTTGAATCTCTGTAGGATTTTAATCTCTATGTAGGATTTTATTCAATTTATTTTTCTATTTATGGTTTATTTCTTCTTTCCTTGGCAACGATCATAAAGACCACTTACTTCAGTCTAACAGTTGTTTTTTTTTCTCTTTCCTTTTTTTTTTTCTTTTTTAAGTGAATAAAATTTTACAGGTGTTGTTTTCACAACCACAATTAACCTTGGTATAATTTTACTTACACTGCAGGTAATGGGACGTATATTGACCAATAATGGCAGCAGTCGGAAAGCCTTCTCTGTATTATGATAAATTAATAATAATTCATAATTGAAAATGTAAAGATACAATTTGGATTACATACAAGAATGTGTAACTACTACAATATTAAGCTATTTTCTGTCATAAAGTCATGGAATACCAGAAATAATAGAAATTATATAGAACTTATGAAAAAGAGAAGCATTTGCATGGCAGATTTGATTCTCTTTTTCCTGTTGTAAAGCATAAAACAATGAATTGTCTTTTGATAAGAATTCTCACATGAGAAAAAATATGCCGAGCTGTAAACTTCTACACTGCTCCCAAATATATGCAAGGAAAATATGCATTTAGGAGTCTGTGGAAACAGGTATAATTTTGGCAATTTCCTCTTTTAAAATTTCATACTAAAAAAAATAATAATTTATCAGGGCTTTATTTAAATTAAAACAAAACAAAAAAAAAAACAAAAAAAAAAAACAAAAACAGAGTATGGGGTTGTTTGTTTGGTGGTTTGGAATTTTTTTCTTTTTTTTTTTTCTTTTTTTCTGTTTTTGGAAGAAAGGTCTAAAAAGAAATAAAAGTTTCAACAGCTGTATTGGTAAGATACGTATTTTGTATGAATATTGCAACTCTCAAGTACATTAGACTATGAAGAATCTAATACAATAACCTGGCAACACTAAACATAGACCCCTTTTGTGTCTTGATGTTTGTGTTGGCAGTTGGCATCTGGTTTAGATTTTTATTTTTTTCCCCTGTTATATAAATATCCCATATAAAATTCATGGAACTGAATGAGTTTAGATTTTTTTTTTTACTGAATTTTATTTATTTATTTTTTTAGTCTTGGGTTAATTGCATATTCTCAGTCTATCAGATGAGATATTCAATTAATTATAAAAAAAATAGAGTGTATAGATAGTGTAAAGATGAGAGCATATAGATAAGATATAGATCTCCTTTTTAGCAGTGAGCCTTGGAGTCTAAAAAATTAATGTTCGCTTTAACCTCTTATAATACTGTACCAATTTTGGCTTTTTCAGCTTTTTTTTTTCAAGCATTCTTGTGTCTTCTGAGGCTATCATCAAAATATGCAAGACATATCGTCAATTCCATTCTACAGCAAAACCTTTCAGCTGAATTGCAAGATGTTATTTTAGACACATTTCACATAGAAACAACAACAAACACACATAAGAAATAATTGTATTTTTCATGGAATCATAGAATATCCTGAGTTGGAAGGGGCCCACACGGATCATTGAGCAGAACTCCTGGGTCCACAGAGAACCCTCCAAATGCGTGAGAGCACAGTCCAGATGCTTCTTAGACTCCGGCAGGCTTGGTGCCATGACCACTTCTCTGGGGAGCCTGTTCCAGTGCTTGGCGACCCTCTTGGTGAAGAACCTTTTCCTGATATCCAGCCTGAACCGCCCCTGTCACAGCTTCAAGCTCTTTCCTCAGGTCCTATCGCTGGTCACCAGAGAAAAGAGATCAACACCTGCCCCTCCACTCTCCCTTGTGAGGAAGTTGTAGACGCGATGAGGTTTCCCTTCAGTCTTCTCTTCTCCAGGCTGAACAAACCACGTGACTTCAGCTGCTCCTCATACATCTTCCCCTCTAGGCCTTCACTATCTGCTTAGCCCTCCTTTGGACACTCTCTAACAGTTTTATATCTTATACTGTGGTGCCCAAAACTGCACACAGTACTCAAAGTGAGGCTGCACCAATGCAGAGTAGAGCAGGACAGTCATTTCCCTTGACCAGCTATCAATGCCATGCTTGATGCACACCAGGATACGGTTGGCCCTCCTGGCCTCCAAGGCACACTGCTGGCTCATGTTCAGCTTCACATTGATCAACAGCCTCCAGGTCCCTTTCTGTGGGGCTGCTCTCCAGCATCTCATCTCCCATTCTGTATGTATAACCAGGGTTGCCCCTTCTCAGGTGCAGAATCCGACACTTGTTCATGTTAAACTCCATATTGTTGATGATTGCCAGCTCTCTAATTTGTTCAGATCTCTCTGCAAGACCTCACCACCCTCTACAGAGTCAACAGATCCATCCAATTTGGTATCATCCGCGAACTTGCTCAAAAAACCTTCAAGTCCCGTATCAAAATCTTTTATGAAAACATTGAAGGCTGGTCCTAAAATGGAGCCCTGGGGAACCCCACTAGTGACAGGTCACCATCCCAATGTAACCTCATTTACAAGAACCCTTTGGGCCCAACCCATCAGCCAATTGTTCACCCATCTTATTATGCTTTTATCTAACTGTATTCTGGTCATTTTGTCTGGAAGGATGCGGTGAAAGACAGTATCAAAATCTTCACTGAAATCCAGAAAGATTACATCAGCTGGCTTCCTTTGGTCAACTGGCTGGGTGATCTTGTCATAAAAGAAAATTAAGTTTGTTAGACATGACCTTCCCCTTGTGAACCCATGTTGGCTCTGAGCAATGACTGTGTTGTTTTTCAGGTGTTCTAGAACAACGCCCAGAATAATCTTCTCCATAATTTTACCAGGCACTGAAGTGACACTGACAGGCCAGTAATTGCCAGGGTCTTCTTTCTTGCCCTTCTTGAAAACTGGGACCAAATTTGCCATCTTCCAGTCAACTGGGACCTCTCCAGATTCTCAACATCATTGAAAAATAACTGAGAGAGGTCCTGCAATGATATCAGACAGCTCTCTGAGTACCCTGGGATGAATCCCATCAGGTCCCATGGGCTTGTATGCATCCAGGTGGAGCAGCAAATTCTGCACAAGTTCAGGGTTGACTGGGAGTTAATCATTCCCGCAGTCATGGTTCTCCAACTCAGGGCACATAGGGTCCCACAGCCCATCACTGGTGTTAAAGACAGAGGCAAAAAATGTATTAAATATCTCTGCTTTCTCTATGTCCCCACTTGTTAGGTGACCATTCTCATCAAGGATCAGACCAATGTTTGCTCTGGTCCTCCTTTTTCGGCTAACATACTTTACATACTTTAAAAAGCATTTTTTTTTTTTTTTCCCCACGCTGTTAGCCAGCTTCAACTCTAATTGAGCCCAAATGATGTAACTAAAACACAGTGATATACGTGTGTGTCCTCAAACATCAGTGCAAAAGTGCTGGCTTAGAGGAAGATCTTTGCATGAGTAGCTCAGCCTCACACACTTAACTTGTTAAATCCTGAGTTAGAGAAGATAAATTTCACTTATAAGATCTTAGTTTTTCAGAGACAATTTATCTGGGTAAGAAGATTAAGTATTTGTGGGCAGAACTGAAGCAAAGTCTCCAGAGGAAAGTTCACTGTAAGTAGGAAAACATCAAATGAAGGAGCAAAATAATGAAACAGTAGGCAATGATTTACTACAAAAGCCATGCACAGATGATGAGGTTCTAAATTCTGTAAGACTTTCACCACAGCCTGAGGGACTGGACAACTGTTACAACTGTAGCTCTGCAACACAGAAGACACAGTGTTTTCGCTGCTGTTAACAGGCCACAGTTCTCAGGGGAAAAAAAAAAAAAAAAAAAGAAAAAAAAAAAGGCTAAAGACTTCTCATCAGGCAAAAGAGTAAAGGCATTTTAGGACTTTCCTGGCCTTTACTTTGTTTCAGCTTAATTTTGGCAACATCACATTGCCCAACAATCTGATGTCAGTTGTCTAACTTGCTTGTAGCTTTATCTTAGCTTTGTGCAACTGTGTTAAGAAATTATACCACATATGGTAGAAGTCTAACAAAACTAATCAATTGTTGAAACAAAAGGAAGCCAACTAACTCCACCATTGAAGTTATATTCTTCTTGCAAAAGACTGGATGCTGGTTACTAGCATCCCATGCTAGGAAAAAATGGCCCTTGCCCCTCATCTGTAGGAGCTTAGAAAGATGTGTATGACAGTGGAGAAAGGGGCAGATACTAGAAAGCCTACACTCTTTAAAACAACACTTTTAATTGAGTTATTAATCAAAATGAAAAATACTTTGACAATTTGAGAAGTGTTAATGTCATTGTAATGAGATTAATGATAGCTGGTTGTATTTTGATTAGACTGTTAAAACATTTTTTAGACTATCAATAAATTCTTGCGTTTGCATAAAAGACGTGCTCCCTTTTTGCCCATAACAAAATGTTGAGTGTAACTGAAGTCAATTTAGGTAAACCTGTTATTATTTTGTACAGGTTTGTATATGTCATGTGCAGACTGAAATGGAGTGTGATTGGTCTTCAAGCTCTCAAAATAACAGCAGAAACAGATAAAATACAAGCTTCTGAGTGTCTGGAAGGACATCCTAGATAAAAATGTATTCATGCTGTCGAGTTTAGGAATCTGTCTTTTTATTATTATTATTTTTAAGTTACTTGTGATATATGTAATGTGAAATCTTTTCCCACATTCCATGAATAGATATATACCCAACCTTTGTGTATACTGGCGTCTGAATGCACAATACCACCTTCCCTACATCTGTTTTTCTTAGGGTGGGGGGAAGCTGGGTATATATTATGGAGGCAATCATTATATTCTCCAGCAGCCCGCTACTCTGGGTAACTGAAAGATCAGACACTCTTCCACAGCTTTGATGCTGAGTCTTGCTCAAGCAGCATGTTTTTTTATTTTATTTGTTTATTTGTTTATTTATTTATGTATTTTTTTCCTGCAGGTATTGCATAGAGAAAATTTGCTCCTAACCTAGATATAAAACAAAATACCTGGAGATATTTATACTTTTTTTTCCTTTTTTTCTTTTTTTTTTTTTTCTCTGTCATGCTCTCAGTAATGCCTATGAGAGGTGCTAGGCTTACAAAATAGAAATACGGGTGTGTGGGAAAAGGTCTCTATTTATTTAAGGAAATAATTGCTTACTGAAAAGGGATAACATTTTAGAAAACATTTCAGAATTCCTGGAAAAAATAAGATTTTTTTGAGGTATGCTGGAATGAGGCTTAGAAAAGACCATGAAGAAAATAAATTGAGAGAAGTTTTTAAAAAAGTACAATTTAATGAAGCACACCAATCCAATAATTCAATATAACAATGTATGCTGATATGATGTATCATGCTTAGAAAGATTGTTAAAGATACATCATTTTCTACAGATGTTTACAAATCTATGAATAAAACATGTGTTATACTAATTAATCATTTTGGTTTACTTATTTGGCATGATAAATGAGATCGGAGAAGCAAACTCATACATGTCATCAAGTAATGGGTAGTTTTTGCACATCATCCTCTATACTTTTAAAATAAAAACAGGAAGACAGAACACATGAAAGATGTGCAATATGAGACTTTGTAACTTTGTCAGTATGTGTGTCAGTGACAGTAGTCAGGTTTAGAGAGAGCTCTAAAATAAAAGTAAAAATAAGTGCACCAAACTGTATTTTATATTTTATATTGTTCTACTCAGAACAAGGATCTGTGACTCAGAATAGTAATTTATCCTAGTTGAGTTGTTCAGATGTCTGTGACTATTCACCTCTGAATCTCGTGCAGACTGCCATTAATGTTGTAAGATCACAAATACAATACATAAATAAAAGTGTCATTTAATGAATACAGTTCCACATTTCTAGTGTTTGCTTGTTTGCTTGCTTGCTTGTTTTTTTTTGTTTGTTTGTTTGTTTTTCCCTTTGGGAGTTTTTGTTTTCAATTATTCACTAAGTTTGGGAGTCATTTCTCCTAACTTCAGACTTCGTCCAGTGAGAGATGAACTAGTCACATGGAAATCCTTTACAGTCAATGAAGAGAAATATTGTAGAATGTACTCTTGTAATTTCCATATTAAAATGATTTATTATTTACTATGTGATGCTTATATCAGAACATGAAAAGTCAGATAGATATAGTATACAATTAAATGCAGGAAAGACAGACATTTTGAATGACAGACTGTTCCTTTTGGATGATCCCCCGACTTAGTAGTTTTGCTGTGTAGTCTGGTTTGTGTAGGACTGTTTGAAAGTATTTTGGAACTGTCTAATCCATATTCCCTAAGGACTTTTAAAATAAAAAATGAAAGAATTTTTAAAGCAAGGCAGGTAATATCAAATTTGTTATTAAGTATATTTCTCTTTTTTTTTTTTTTCAGATAAACAGGTGACATTGATAGGTTGTGTTGTTTCCTTTTGGAGACTGGAAATACTAAAACACACAATACCTTTAAGTAAATATATATATATATATGTATATATTTCCTATAAATCTCCATACATGGTGCATTTTTCTATCAGTGTTTCTCCAACCATTATTGATTTCTAAGATTAAATAAGATTTCTCAAAGAGATATCAAATGCCCCTTTCTTCACTTAATATGCTTTAGTTAGTAAGAAGTGGTTTGCCAGGAAGGGAAAAGAGTGTTTGGATTCTGTCCAAATGTTTCCTTCATTAACATGGAAAGGTCTCAATAATTTCACTGTGAGACTGCTGTCTTGTTCCAGGGAGAACTCAATGACTGTAGTTTAGAGAAGATGTGAAACCAATTGAAAAGTTTATGCAGCTTTCAGTAGGGGTAGATTTCAGCTATACAGAAGGAGAAAAAAGAAAGCCTTCATTTTCTTTTTTCACTTTCAGCAGATATGGGAAAACGTGTTCCTTCTTGCTTCTACCTTCAGACAGAAAAATCTCTCTATATATCTCTTTTCTTGATTTCTTAAATTCAGGCAAATGTAAAACTGTAAGAGATATGTGGGAGCATTAAGATGTGCATCAGCAGAACAGAATGGGAAATGAGATTTCAAGATATTGAATATGTCTTACTTGTGAAACGAAAATAGTCATTAATATCTCTTTACACTGGAAATAAACAGATATTTATTTATTTATTTATTTATTTTGAACAGAAATATACAAAATGGATTTTAAATCATAGGGAGGGAGAGAGTAAAGGGAAGAAGAAGATTTCCTGCTGTAATATTTCACATGCCTCAAGAAGAATTGTGCTGTGGTAGGAAACACACTGCATAAATTTATCTAAATATCTGTTAAGGATCCCAAAGGTTTCATCTTCTGACTCTGCTAATCATCTGGAAAATCTGTTCTTCCTTCTTTTCCTTGTTATTAATTATGTAAAAATATCCATGTATTTTTGAGGTGTTCCCAGGGAAGGACTAGAACCATATGTACACTGGTACAATTTATGAGAAACAAACAAAAAAATGTTTCTGTAATTAATTGTACCTAACCATATGTATATGTATATATATATATATGAGAGAATTTTAAAAATATACATTTGTTCAGGCAGAGCTTGCTGAAGAATGTATTTATTCAAATGCATTTTGAAGTACTCACAAAGTTTTAAGTGATTTGACTCTGAAATTTACAAACTGTACTCCAAATGCCATTTTAGTTTAGAGAATAAAATGCTAAATCAGCATATCCATATTTTCTCTAGTTAGCCCAAGACTGGAAAAAATATGTAAGCAGATGTCGAACTTAAAGTACATATGTAGACTTACTTAGGTTAATGTATAATAAGGTGTTTTAATACATACTGTAAAATATCAAGCTGTATACTACCACGTTCTGTTTCTCCTTGAATTGTTTTGTTTTTATTTAGTCTAAAATATTCCTGATCAAATCAAGAATTCTATTTAAGCAATTACTTTTCTTCAAAAATACTTAATTGTCACCAACTTCAAAATTAAGTGCATGTTTCATTACATCTTGAATAAGAAAATCAGTCACAGTCTGAGTTACAAAATTTGGAAAAATAATTAGTAATGTTCTACTCAGTCTAAAATCTCCCTCAATAAAATCTAGGTAGGTTTAATAGTGTTGAAATTTTCATAAACCATTTGTGTTACCAGAAAAACATTTGATTGAAAATTAGATCCTATGGCTGCCATAAAAACAGTCTTTCCTTTCAATTAACAAATAGATACCTAGGATGAAATAAGTATTGCAGAGTCACTGTGTGGTAATCAGTGGTAATCAACCTTTTTACTGTGATGACTGTTATAGATTAACATCTCAATAGGGTGAAGAAATAAGGGACCGATATCTCTAGGAAAAAAAAAAAAGTATATAAAAGTTATATGTTTATAGATGTAAATGTCTTTTTTTTTTTATTAAATCACATTGTAATGATAAAAAGAAATTGATTTTTTCCCCATACGAAATTAAAAAGTGTAAAAATTTCAAGTTCTGAAGGAAAATATTTCACATGAGTTTTAGATGAAAAAGGATCATTCTTTAGGAAAAAGAATGCCCCAATGAGAGCTTGCTTGTAGTTTAAGCATGTGTGATTTTTTTCTATGAAAAGGAAAAAACCATCATAGCACAACTCACAGAATATAATAATGTAGTGCAAAGTATAGGAAATTAAAAGCACTCAATGAACAAATTTAAAAAAACAAAACAAAACAAAAAACTACTTTTTCACAGTTAAGATGTATTTTAGACAGTGAAGTGTTGCAACACAACCACTGACATTATTTAAGATAAGAGATACCATTCACAATTCACCACTCAACAGAGAAAGCACCTAGCTCTATAAGGGAAACCTTTTATTGTGGCTAAATTATAAGGGTGACTGTAGACATACAGAAACATGTCATTAGTATTTGAGCTGAATTTTTATCTTCTTCCTTCGATTAAGATAGTAAAATAACTAACAAATAATTGAACTGATATTCTTCATTTCAGTTTTTACATTACAGCATGTCCCTGATACCTAATGGAGAGAATTTACATTATAATTTTATAGCCATTAAATAAATAAATAAATAAATCCCTTAGTTGATATTAATTTTGCAATGAATCTCCAGAAGTCAACCAGTCGAAACTCCTGCTCATATAAGTTCTAATCAGATCAGGTTGTTCAGAAACTTGTTTTGTAGAGTCTTGAACACCTCCAAGGATGGAGCTCCCACAATCACTTTGGGCAACCTGTTCCAGTGTTTGACTTCCTCATGGAATCGTATTTCTTTCTTTCTTTCTTTCTTTCTTTCTTTCTTTATTTCTCATCTAAATACTCCACATAGTTTAGAATTCCACAGTGTATGGAATTTCAGACAACCCTACAGAAAAATATATTGTAGGAAGTACACTTTATACTACTTAGTAGAATAAAATACATTTTTATATGATGAGTTATGAACATTTTTTCAGTGATATTTGTGTATTAAAGTAAATCAGACACAAAATATTTATCATTCTTACTGACAAGCATGTGAATTCATGTATGGAAAGTGAAAGGTGGTATCTTTTGCTTAATATTCTGGATATTTATACCTGCAGGAAGGAAAGAACTGAAAGTAATTATTTAAAATTGCAGCCACCACCTTATTTTCTAATCTGATCAACCTTTTTTTTCAGTGTTCCAGTGTCTATTCTGTGGAGTTGAAGGGCAGTTATGTTGTAATGCTCATGCCAACTGGAGTTGTTTTTTTTTAAGAAATGGCAGACAGCCTTAAAATAAATAAGTAAATAAAAAATAATAAATAATCAGATCCTTTATATATGTAAATCCATGTAGAACTACCTGTAAAATCACTTGACATTTTGCCTCAGAAGACTCTTAAGCTCAGATTTAGCCTCTGATTCAACAAATACTTAACTGTCTTGTCTTTACTGACAACGTTATTTTACAATTCTCTATATAAACTGGTCAATTTCTTTATATATATATATATACATATATACATACATATATATACATATATATATATAGTCTGTTTCTGATCCTAGCTAATACAACTAAATGTCTGATGTATGTCTGCTATTTGGCATTAGACCTCAGAATTCTAATCTACATTTGAAATTGTACTGGTTGTAGGTGTCAAGGTTTTGACAGAAGCAGCAGGGGTGACCTCTGTGAGCAGAGGCCAGAGGCTTCCTCATGATGGACACAGATGATTCCAGCCATCTCCGAAGGACCCAGCCCAGGGCACAGCTGTGCCTATCAGGCTAGCTAGTGGTGTCTCAGTGAAAACATATTTAAGAAACAACAGAATACTGTCTGCAAGAAAGGAAGGAGGAAAAACCCTGTAAGAAGTAACTCTGAAGAAACCAAGATCAGGGAAGGAGGTGGAAAAGGTTCTCCAGGCATTGTAGCAGGGATTCCCCTGCAGCCCATGGAGAAAGCCGTGTTGGAGCACGCTCCTGACAGGAACTGTGTCCCAAGGAAGGACTGATGCTGGAACAAGAGCTAAGTGTGAGGAGGTAGGAGGAACAGAGACAAACTGTTATGACTGGTCATAATTCCCCATATTCTCATACCTCTGTACTGCTGGAGCTGGCCAATCTCTGCTTCACCAGCACCATCCTGGCCCACAAGTATGGCATCATCCACCACAACCTCAAGCCTGACAAGCACAACTGGATGCCTGTGTTCTCAGGGCAGGGAGACCTGAACATCTCAGCTGCTGAGTGGGTAAACATGGCCAGCACACATGGGGGACCCAAGCATCTTGGCCTCCTTGTGAAGCTCCCAATACATATGGGGACACAGGTGCATGGGGGACAGAAGCACCTGGGGGACCAAAACCACTCACACCACCTATGGGGTTGCAGGCATCCAGGGAACCCAGCCATTCCTGTATTAGTATTCTTGAACAGGGTATGTCTGCTCTGTTGGGCCTTGTATTTGAGAATCCTGCATGTTATGTATGCAACCTGTAATTTGTAGTTAAGTTATAATTAACAGAAAGGTAAAGTATATGTGGATCAAGGGACCCTGACTAGCAGACCATTGTACTCGGAGGATCCCTTGATCCAGTGGACATTTTAGTTGAGTAGGCCAGTGCTTTGCTACACGTGAGGAGTGGCTTTGAGGCTGTGCTGTGCTGCACATTTCCCATGGACACAGGATGTGCCCAGCCAGCTCACTGTAACTGGGGAGTCTACAGGCAGCTCCCAACTGTTACTAGTGATTATACCACCTTTGTGGCTTTACCTACGTCTAGAAGTGCAACAAGAAGTTCTCATGCAAAATTCCTTCAGGAATTTTCTTACTTTCTTGTAAGAAAATACATATTAGCTTAAAGTACCAAAAGGGAGGTCTTCCGTCCATGGATAGGATTTGCTCTGCACTGTGCATCGTGCTGTGGGAAAGTCTATCTAGGCACTGTCTGACGCTGCACAAATGCAGGGTGAACAGCATCCAAAGGGGTGTAAGATTTACTTGCTATCTATATTGCTCTTCTTATTTTGTTTTATTGAAACAGCTATTTTATTAAGCCATTTGTTGCTGTGTCTTTCTTACTGAGGTCCGGAAAGAACCTTAAACCATGTCCCTCTCTCTCACTTTATCCCCCACACCCACTTCCTACCACTGTCCAGAAGAAGGGAAGGAGATAAAGGGGCTAGGAATTAACAAATTAAGTTGAAGCTGGGAAGAAGAGGCAGGGATGCAGAGGTGTATTATTTTTTGTATTTCTCACTGTCAAATTTGTCTTTTAGTTGGTAACAAGTTACATTAATTTTCTCCAAGTTGAGTCTGTTTTACCTCTGACAAAAATTGGTAAGTGATCTTCCTGTCTCTGTCTCAACCCATGAGCTTTTTATCTTATTTTTTCCCCTGTCCTGTTGAGGAAGGAGAGTGAAAGAGCAGATGAGTGGGCATCTGGCCACAGTTCAAGTTAACTCACCATAGTATTTTGTAGTTGGCTATTTCTCGTGCCAGCTAAAACAATTGAAAAACTGGGATGATTCTGGTGTTTATTTTCCTAGTGTATTTATGAACAGTAGTGTTAGGCACTGTTTGTTTTCAAAGAATCAGAATCATTTAGGTCGGAAAAGACCCTTAAGATCATCAAATACAAACATCAACCTAACCTACCAAGTCCCACCACTAAACCATGTCCTTTTAGTGTCACATCACTTTGTCTCTTAAAACCCATGCTGAATGGGTTGTCCTGTATGTGGCATGAGATGGCGCTCAAGATGATCTGCTCCATGACCTTTCCTGGCACTGAAGTCAGACTGACAGATCTGCAGTTCCCCAGATCCTCCTTCCTGCCTTTCTTCTTGCAGATGGGCATCACATTTGCCAACCTCTAGTAAACTGGACCTCCCCAGTTAGCCAGGACTGCTGGTCAATTATTGAAAGTGGCTTGGCAAACACTTCCACCAGTTCCTTCAGCACCCTTGGGTGGATCCCATCTGGCCCTGTAGATCTGTGGGTGTTCAAGTGAGGTAGTAGGTTGCTAAATATCTCCTCTTGGGTCATAAGGACTTGGACTTCACTCTGATCTCAGCCTCTGACTTTCAGATCAGCAGGCTGGTTAGCCTATGAAGAATTAGTCTTACTAATAAAGACTGAGGCAAAGAAGGCATTAAACTACCTCAGCCTTTTCCTCATAAAATGGCTTGGGTTGAAAGGAACCTTAAAGTTCATCTAGTTCCAAGCTCCCTACCACGAGCAGTGATGCCACCCCCTCAATCAGGTAGCCCAGGGCCCCACACAACAGGCCCTGAGCACTTCCACAAATGGGGCATCTGCATTTTCTCTGGGTAGCCTGTTCCAGTGCCTCACCACCTTCCGAGTGAAGAATTTCCTCCTAACATCTAATCTAAATCTCTCATCTTTTAGTATTAAACCATTTCCTCTTGTCCTATCATTATCTACCTGAGTAAAGAGTCTTTCTCCATCCTTTTTTATAAGATGCCTTTAAAGTATTGAAAGGTTGCAATGAGGTCACCCTGAAGCCTTTTCTTTTGCAGGCTGAACACCCCCAGCTCTCTCAGCCTTTCTTCTTAGGAGAGGTTTTCCAGCACTCTGATTATCTTCGAGGTCCGCCTCTTTTCTTGAAGAACATCTGACTTTCTGGACTCCTTTGCCATTCAGAACTGCCTTCCAAGGGGTCCCATCAACCAAGTTTCTAAATAGTCCAAAATCAGCGGTCAGAAAATGAAAATTAGTGCTGACTGCCCTCCTTGCTTCCCCAAAGAAAAGTATGATAGAGTTCTCATGACTGCTGTGCTAGAGGCAGCCTCCAATCATCACATCATCTATGAAACCTTCTCTGTTAACAACCAACCAGTCAAGTAGGGCATTTTCCCCAGTTCATTGCCTCAACTCCTCCAACATTCCAAGAACTTCCTAGAATATTTATTCTCTGCTGTATTGTATTTTCAGTGGCTGTCTGTGAAGTTGAATTCTCTTTTTTGTTAGACTGATGTCCTGGCTTTGGCTGGGCTAGAGTTAACTTTCTTTGCAGAGGCTTATACGATGCTGTGTTTTGGATTTTTGAAGAAAAAAGTGGTGACAACATACTGATGTTTTCATTGTTGCTGAGCAACAGTTAAAAGTTTTTGCTTTACCTGGTAATCTGTCTTCAGCTCAACCCACAAGTCCTTGCACTTTTACCTTCCTGATTGTCTCCCCCATCTTACTCTAGTGAGTGAAGGACTGTGTGGTGCTTAGCTACCTGCCTTGTTAAACCTTAACAACGAATATGGTAAACTCTTTTAGAGAACAAGGAAGCATAGAAATATGCATATATTTTGAAAGGGGAATAAAATAAAGGAACAATTTTTTGGAACATACTTTTCTAATGGAAAAGCAAAAGATATAACCATGCAAAATATATGCATGTAACCAAAGAGGAGTCACCTGTCTACAACACTTTTTAATTGGATAGGTAGCACAGGTGTAAGTGCATATCAGTTTGTCTGTTTATATTAATTTGAATGTGGTCATCTGACTCCTACAAGTAAATTTTATTCATCTCAGGGTTCTTTTATTCCTAAGATAAAGGAATTCTAGACCGTGGAACAACAAATGTACTTTTTAGGACTGAGGATTTTCAAGTATTTTGGATTTACTTTACATTTTACTTCTTTCCTGGTTTTGTATAAAGTTAACATTGCCTTCTAACTTTTCTGAATGTATCTGTTTATATAATCTTTTACCAATAAATAAATAAAATGAGGTTTTGGAAGAAAGTAAGATTTTTAAACAGGGTTCCAGAGAGTGAAAGTGAAGATCAAAATTTGTCAGGTCACACTGAAACCATTTGTATCTTCCATGAGTTTAGTTAGCTGAATCCAAACTCAGCTCCTATGGTGAGAAAAGCTGTCATGGAGAGCTGAAAGATGCCTCAGCAATGGCTGCCCCTTCTTTGGGGAACTGCTTTGAAGTGTGAAATCTCACCCTTGGTGACCACTTGAATTTCAGTGTCCAGCTATGCCTACAACTGGCCATGGACATTGTTCCAGACATGGACTCTGTGTCCCACAGGTCAACATCCTATCCTGTCCTTGGACTGTTCCCATTCCCGTGGAGGTGCCCAATGCTTGGGGCAGAGTATGCACTCACCCTGGCCAGCCCAGTCTAGCTGACGCATCCCATATTGCTCCTGAATCCCAGTCGGATCCCAGTCCCATGGAGATGCTGATCCATGCAAAACCCTGACCAAAATTTACTGCTTATTGCCATCAGAAAACTAAACTAATATTCTGTAGAAAACGGGATCATCAAAACAATAACAGCAGTTGAGATCACTATCTAGTCAGAGGATAGGAGTATGAACTGTGAAAATTCCTAACATTTTTTATTATTGGATATCATGTTAACATTCTGTTGATTTCTGGTTTTCGACCTACATTTCCACAGTCTTTATATTTTAAATTACACCTTAATTTTCTCTCTCCAAAAATAACTCAGAGTTTGTTTGGTATTCTCTTTTATTATTACTATTAATAATTATTATTTTTTTATTTTAATTTAGCTTTCATGTCTTTGTTGTTGCTGTTATTTGTTTGTTTTTAAACAAAAATCTGAAGATTACGTCAAATAGAAGATAAAACATTTTATTTTTTAAGTTAAATACCTGTTCAAAAAAAATCCCAATGTGAGGCAGGAACAATAATAATCCTGATAATAGTTTGTCTAGAGTCGCATAAAACTGAAATGTGACAGTGCGATACCCACAGAGAAAGTAATCTTGCAGTCCTTGGCTTCTCACCTAAGTCTCCCTCCCTCCTTCTGTAAAACTACTCTGACATGAATGCCAAGATGAATGTCTAGCTATGAATACATGTTGTCTTGAAGAAGTGAACAAAGAGAAAGACAAGGTGTAATTTATTAGTTCATCTTCATGAAAACTTCATGACCTCTGTCACGAAACTGGTTTAAATCAAAAATACTAAATCACAGCTTGACTTTCTCCTTGCTCACTTCTCCTTTAAAAAATGAAGTTATAAGCAAAAATCATTTTTGAAGTATTCATCCTATTTCTCTCTTAATAGCTAATGCACCAGCAAATTCATGTAGACAAGTCTAGGAAAACAGAGCACATGTATCAAGTTCGGATATGATAAAGTTATAAGGAATGCTAACAATTCTTTTAGCACCCAAGGATTTGTAGTGATTTTTAATCCACAAATTAACAGAGATTTTTAAAATAATAATAATAATTTTTGTTTTTATTTTTTATCAGACAGGAAATGAAGCTTAGTCCTGCTGCTTAAATGAAATGCAGCAGGAGAACCATCTTCATCTGTATTGGGACAAAGATTGTCTGAAGTATTTATATTTTACTTATTTGATTTATATGCTATATTCTGAAATCAAATGCATTAACAAGTTTATCTGTAAATGTATAAATAAAATTCTTGAACATTTCAATGTCTTATAATAAAAAAGCTAATTTGTCAATATATTAAGAGAGATATTGCAGCATACAAAATATTTAACAGAGGAGAGTAAGCAAGTAAAATCACATATATCAGGAGAATACACTTAGTAACTTTTTCAGAAACACTTTCCAAATACTGTTAAAAAATGATACTTTGGGCATTATAGGGTAAGTTAGTATGAAAGTGATATTCAAGATATACAGAATCATAGAATGGCTTAGGTTGGAAGGGACCTCAAAGATCATCTAGTTTCAACCCCCCTAACATAGGCAGGGAAGCCTCCCACTGGTCTTGAACACTCCAATCTGGTGTTGAACAGCTCCAGAGATGTGCAACTCCACAACCACTCTGGGCAACCTGTTCCAGTGCCTCACCACCCTCTGAGTGAAGAATTTCCTTCTAATCTCTAATATAAATCTCCCCTCTTTTAGTTTAAAACCATTCCCTCTTGTCCTGTCAATAGCATAATAATTAATACATTGCACTATACAGAAAATCCATAGAGAAAATAACATTGAGACTTACACTATAATAGGGATGAATTTATATTTGCCTAAACATTTTCTGGAATAAATATGTCTTTAAGCATGTGTTTAAATGTGACTTTGCTGACTGGGTGTAGTGGTTTTACTTGGGTGGGCAGCCAAGCCCCACCACAACTGCTCTCTCTTTCCCCCTCCTCAAAGGGAAAGGGGGAGAAAATATGATGCAAAAGGCTCAAGGTTTGAGACAAGGACAGGGAGATCGCTCAACAATTATTATGACAGGCAAAACAGACTCACATTAGGAGGAGAGTAATGTTTTTTGCCTATTACTAACAAGCTAGAGAAGTAAGAAACAAAGGAAAGAAACCAAAACCACCTTCCCCTATCCACTCCCTTTCACCTCCTTCCTCTGAGTGGCTGGAATGGCGGCTGTGGTCAGTCTATAGCGCTTTGTCTCTGCCACTCCTGCTTGGTCACTTCCACTGCTCCACGTGGAGTCCTTCCCATGGGATGCTGTCCTCCCCAAAACGATCCTGTGTGGGCTTCCCACAGGCAGCAGCTCTTCAAGAACTGCTCCAGATATGGGTCCGTACCACCAGGTCCATCCCTCAGGAGCGAACTGCTCCAGCACGGCTACCCCATGGGCAGCAGCTCCTGCCAGGTCACCTGCTCCTGCGTGGGCTCCTCTCCATGGGCTACAGCTCTGGCCCAGAATCTGCTCTGGCAGGGCTTCTCCACAGGCCGCAGCCTCCGTCAGTGCAGGTCCCCCTGCTCCACCGTGGTACTCCATGGGCTTCAGGGGGATGGCCTGCTTCACCATGGCCCTCACCACAGGCTGCAGGGAAACTTCTGCTCCGGCGCCTGGAACACCTCTCCCCCTCCTTCTTCACTGACCTTGGTGCTTGCAAGGCTGTTTCTCACTCCTCTCTCTCTCCCAGCTGCTGTTCCCCTGCATTTTTTTTCCTTTTCTTAAATCTGCTCTCACAGAGGCGCAAACAATATCGCCTATTGGCCCAGCTCTGGCCAGTGGTGGGGCCCTTATTATTATTATGGATTTTTCTCACAGAAGCCACCACTGCAGTCCCCCACTACCAAAGGTGTGCACATAAACCCGCTACACTTGGATCTATTAAATAATTTTTCATGTTAGCTTATTTTAATAAGGAAAATAAGAAAACAAAATGAAGCATGCAAAATTAAATCTACTTAACACTGCAGAAAATCGATAATCTTTACTGTCTATTTCTGAATACTCAGTTTTGTTCTGGTATATTACACATGAAGGCACCAAAGACATATATTAAAAAAAAGGGAAAAAAAAATAATTAAGATAATTTATCTTAAAAAAACAAAAAACGCACACCAGCTACTCATGAATGAGTGTTGCCTGTTTTTTGTTGTTGTTAACTTAAGCTATAATCGTACAATATTCAAACGAAACTCATATTCCATTGATGTCATTACCAAAAGTTTGAGTAAATTCACTGGGGGCCAGATTTAATTCTCAGGTATTATTCTAGTAGAGAAAACATCTACCATAACTATGGTTGTATGTTAACCTGTGCTACTAAGATTTATAGGGCTTGAAAACATATTTACACTAAGCACATTTCAAATACTTACCTGATTTATAACACAGTAGTCCTTTCTAAACTTCGCAGATGTTTGTTTTTTATATCATGCATGTAGTTAAATAACATATTTTAAATATATATATAAAAGTATGTATGTATTTAAAAACATACTATATTTCAGAATATCATTGGCAGCTATGGTATCATTCTAAATTTAAGAATAATAATTTATACTTTTTGCATTTTTATTAGAGCAGATATTGCCTAGCTATTGCAGTTGTGAACTGTGTTGATATATAAATAAAAGAAATACTTTTATTATCAAAGAAAACAATTGACATATTTAAAAATCTGTCTTTCACAAGATTAATGCCCCATTTTTATAGTGTGTGTATACACATCAACATTTTCTATATTTATCAATATTTATATTTATCAATATTATCAATATTTAAATATTGATATATTTTCCAATTTTAAGCTTTACAGATTACCAGTAAACCACTTTGAAAGTTTTTTTTTTTTTAATCTGAAATTTTACAACATTTTTGGTTTAAACCCTCCCCCCAAAAAACTGTGATATACGTATATATATGTATATATAAATGCTTTTAATTGTTTTTTTCAGTGCTCCTTCCTTCCTTCCTTCCTTCCTTCCTTCCTTCCTTCCTTCCTTCCTTCCTTCCTTCCTTCCTTCCTTCCTTCCTTCCTTCCTTCCTTCCTTCCTTCCTTCCTTCCTTCCTTCCTTCCTTCTTTCCTCCCTCCCTCCCTCCCTCCCTCCCTCCCTCCCTCTCTCCCTCCCCTCCCCTCCCCTCCCCCTTCCCCTCCCCCTCCCCCTTCCAATTTTTCAATGAAAAATTTATTTTCATCGCACTTCTCTGGATTCTAACAGCTTCCTTAGCAGGCTGAGCCAGTCTGAGCACCACTCTTATTGTAGCCTTTATAATGCAGCGTAGAGACAAAGCATTGTTTTATGTGCCTTCATACTGTACATTTTGGCTTAATTAATTGTTAAAGATTCTCTATAACAGTTGGTGAGAATTTTTGGAAGTGGGAAGGGAAGGGAAGGGAAGGGAAGGGAAGGGAAGGGAAGGGAAGGGAAGGGAAGGGAAGGGAAGGGAAGGGAAGGGAAGGGAAGGGAAGGGAAGGAAGGGAAGGGAAGGGAAGGGAAGGGAAGGGAAGGGAAGGGAAGGGAAGGGAAGGGAAGGGAAGGGAAGGGAAGGGAAGGAAAGGAAAGGAAAGGAAAGGAAAGGAAAGGAAAGGAAAGGAAAGGAAAGGAAAGGAAAGGAAAGGAAAGGAAAGGAAAGGAAAGGAAAGGAAAGGAAAGGAAAGGAAAGGAAAGGAAAGGAAAGGAAAGGAAAGGAAAGGAAAGGAAAGGAAAGGAAAGGAAAGGAAAGGAAAGGAAAGGAAAGGAAAGGAAAGGAAAGGAAAGGAAAGGAAAGGAAAGGAAAGGAAAGGAAAGGAAAGGAAAGGAAAGGAAAGGAAAGGAAAGGATATAGTCAGTTTACATCTTAAGGAAAGGACTATTGGAGCTTTTTTTTTTTTTTTTTTTCCTATGTGTTTTAGAGGACAAGCAGGATCAAAGGCTGAATCACAACTTCCAGAATCATTTCAATGTTGCCTTGTCTCTGTGGTAAACAAATGTATGTGTTGCTCTGGTACGTTGCATAGATATCATATTATTTTAAAAGGAATAAACTATTTAGAAATCTGTGCAAATGACTGTTTAGTTTGGATGGTCTCGAAGCATTTTGGTCTATTTGATAATTATTTTAATGAAAGGCATTTTCTAATTCAAAATAGCAACAAGCATTATTCAAACATTTGAAAAAGAATTCATTAGTAGCTTACTAGTCATCATACAATGATGACTATGCTAATACAACTATTAACACAGGTTATATAATTTACAAATGGATATTTTTTAGTAATCCAGTCCATGCTGCCTCATTGCCCAAACTCTCCCATTCACTGAAGCACAACATTCTATATATTTATTCAGAGACTTTTTTTTTTCTTCTTCTTTTTTTTTTTTTTTTTCCTGGAAAGAATCTATTAATTTCCATATATTTGTCATCTTAGTTGATATATCATTTACTTGTTGCTAATGGTAATACTCTAAAACCAGAAATAAAGACTAATATCTAAATTAGCTTTCTCACCTTTTCCTGGTGACCAATAATATAGTAAACCCCTCAGGATTTACTATACCTTTTATTGCTATGTTAGATCAGCATTTCATGTCCTTGCTCAATCCAATATGCACATATATTATAAACTAATAAACATGCAATTCAAAGCAATAACAGATCCTTAATGCAAAATTATTTTTTTCAAGTATAATTTCCTCTAAAGAGGTTTTACTGTTTATAGATTTTTGCTATTTGAAGAAATTAACATATTCCATACTTTTCCACAGCTGTAATGATATTTTACTTTTCTGTATTCAAAAGTCAGTATGGAACTCTAAAAGAACCCTAAAGAATGGCAATGAGATTGATTAGATAAAGCCCGGCTCTGGTAAATGATGAAATCTGTTCATTTTCTTAATTGATATGAACGTAAGTAAAAATTCTCCCATAAACTGGATATTTTTAATTGAATTTTGGAAAATGGAGATTAAAATGTATGCAACAATATTTATTTATTTTTAATAGGTTTTGAATTCATAGCAAAAAATATATATATATATCTGTATTTGCAGGTTAGACACAATAGCAATGATTTTTGGGCATTGCCAATGTCCAGCACAAACAGATACTTACACTGTTGCAATGATTCTCCATGGATCTTATTAGTGGTGTACTTTTCTTTGCTTTCAGAATGAAATGCATGTAATAAATTCCCTAGATGTCTATGTAGGAACAGGTTTCTCACAGAATAGTTAGAATTCAAAGTTCTCAGTGAATGTTTCTGTCAAATTTAGAATGAACCTAACATTACTAAGTCGTCATATTCTAATCCTAACATTAATTTGAAAAGGTCTATAACAGAAAGCCAAAATACATGCCCATTTCCTCATATAAATATCACTGTGTATATATAATTTATTATTATTATTATTATTTTTATTGTCGTACACTGGAAGCCATGTGTCATAGAAAGAACAAATTACCAGGACTGTGTTTTAAATATAACAAATATTTTCTACAATTTGTCAGAGCTTTTCACAATGTGTTTTGTAACAAAGAATGCAATAGCAATGGGTTAATTCTACTTATATTTTTCTCACAAAGAATTTTACTCTCCACCCAACTCAGGTAACATATCCTTTAAATCTAAATTTTCTACAGCAAAATAGTTAGTAGGTGTACTATGTAGTCACACAGAAATATGAGCCACTGGCCCATCAGCTTGATATTTTCAGTGAAGTCAAAAAATGGGATTTCACCTCAGTGGGATCAAGATTTCAACACATATTGGAGTTATTCTATGTGAATGGTGTAATGTTGATACTGTGTGCTGAAATCATGTCTCATTTCATACTCAGTAGTAAGGGATGATTCATTTGACGTGTCTTAGCTATCAGCTTTTAAATGGAATAAACACTTGCATGTCTCTGTCTTTTAGAAATGAAGCCTGTTTCAGGCTAGGTCAGCCTTACACATCTAATTTTTAGACTTCTAATTTAGGGTGGTTTATTTGTTACCATATACATTTTTGTCATTTAAGGTGCATAAGCACTGAGAGAGACCAAAAAAAAAAAATCTACTTCCCATCTACAAGAAATTTTCAGCCTTGGGCTGAGAGGTAGCACCCCAATATGCATAGCATTTGCTCAGGAAGACAGACATCTTCATAATGAGAGCCCCCACAGGTGGCAGCTCCTGATAGATCACCTGCTTCTGCATGTGTTCCTCTCCATGGGATACAGCTCTGGCCTAGATTCTGCTCTGGTGGGGCTCATCATGGGCCACAGCCTCCTTCAGGTCAGATCCACCTGCTCTACCATGGGCTCCTCCACGGGCTGCAGCATGGAGATCTGCTTCATGTGAGACCCATGGGCTGCAAGGGAACAACCTGCTCCACCGGGGGCCTCTCTGCAGGCCACAGGGAAACCTCAGCTCCAGTACCTGGAGCACTTCCTCCCCCTCCTTCTGCGCTGACGTTGGTGTCTGCAGGGCTGTTTCTCACTCCTTGCTCTCCCCGCTGCTGTTGTGCAGCAGTTTTTTTTTTTTTTCCCTTTCTTAAATCTGTTCTCACAGAGGTGCAAACATCATTGCTCACTGGCTCGGCTCTGACCAGCGGCGCTTCCCTTCTGGAGACAGCTGAAACTGGCTATTCTCTAACATGGGGCATTGTTGTGGTTTAATCCGGCCAGCAGCTAAGCACAACACAAACATTCACTCACCTTCCCTCCCCACTGGGACTGGGGAGAGAATCAGAAAAAAAAAAAAAAAAAAAAAAAAAAGTAAATAGGTTGAGGTAGTAAAATAAATGAGGTTGTAGGTTGAGGTAGACAGTTTAATAGGACAGAAGAGAAGGAAAAAAATAAATAATGATAATAAAAGTAATATGTACAAAACAAGTCGTACACAATGCAATTGCTCACCACCCACTGATTGATGCCCATCCCATCCCCAAGCAGCTGTCTCCTCCCTCCCCTCCCCCCCCAGCCATCCCCCCCATATTAATTGTTTAGCTTGACATCAGATGGCATGGAATACCCCTTTGGCCAGTTCGGGTCAGCTGTCCTGGGTCTGTCCCCTCCCAACTCCTGCTGCACCCCCAGCCTGCTCACTGGCAGGACAGTGTGAGAAGCTAAAAAGTCCTTGGCTTTGTGTAAGCACTGCTCTGCAACAATTAAAACACCAGTGTTATCAACATTATTGTCATCCTAAACCCAAAACTGCACCATACCAGCTACTAGGAAGAAAATTAAATCTATCCTAGCCAAAACAAGGACAAGCAGCTTCTGGACTCTTCTCACAGAGGCCACCTCTGCAATCACCCCACTACCAAAGCCTTGCCATGTAAACCCAATACACAGCCCTACTCCTCAATTTAACAAACATATTTTTCAAATCTGTAAGCACCATAAAGCTGCATCTGCTTAGTACTCTGTTTATTTTTCTGATTTTTTCAACTGTTTCACAGATTCTTTTTTAAGGTTACCTTTTATAAAAATGAATCAAAAGACCAAAAAGCTATTTGAATATATAGTTATCTATCACTTTTAGTGAATCTGTTGATATTCCTTTGTCACTACATGAAATCTAGTTTAAATGTTCTTCTTTTCAAGTGATTGTGCAAGATCCTAGAAAGGGGTACGCTGTATAAAATGAAAAATGAATTTCTTTGTGATATAGAGATTTCTGAAGAGTATTTAAACAAGTATTTAAATAATGTCAAAAAGTTCATAATGAAAATTCTTGTTAAAAAAAGTAAAAAATATATATTATCAATTATATAAGTAAATGTAAAGTCTGATTGATTAGTGAAAGTGAAAGGAATTTTCAAAATAGTTATGTGGAAAACATTATCAATATTTGGATCAGCGATGAGTTATAATCTAGGTTGTCTTTAGAAATAATTGTCATAATATCTTAAGAAATATCTACAAGCCTCACTGCTGCACTCAAGTAGTATCATCTGCTTCTGTTAACAATCAGTTATTACCCCACTAACATGATGAACAAATGCTTTTATAGTGTAGGTTGGAGTTTTGACAACTATAACATTGATCACGAATTAATAAGGAGAATCTGTTTTGATACAAGCCTACCATTAGCTCCAGCAGCTTAAGTAATATATGTGGATCTTCTGATTTTCTAAATCAGGAAGTCGGTACAATAAATCTCAATAACAGCCCATACTAGACACCATATGTTCTCAAATCATACCAACCCCACCCAAACATAAGCCTGAACTAGAATATTGTCTCTTCTGTCACTCCACTAACAGACAACTTTCACTGCCTACCTTTCTCCAATTTTAGTTGCAGTAGTCTAAATAGGTTCTTGATAAACCTCTTCATACTGCTCCATACTCCGTGCTCCATACTGCTCATACATACTGCTCCACTTTCTCAGGATCTAAGGATTTGAGTTTTTCACATTTACTTTTTTTTTTTTTTTTTTTCCCCACATGATGATAATATGAAGTAAGGCAGAGTTAAAATGAGTATCTCAGATGCCTTTCTGTATGTAAGCAATGGAAAGAGTTTCTCTCTCCCTGCCTTGCTTGTCTGTCAGCTGAAAAAGGAAATACTAAACAGACAAAAAACACACACAGAACTTCCTTATGAGACTGTAAGATTAATTTCCAGGCTGCTGACAGGGACAACTGTTGTTTACAATGCATCAAGGATGTGAAAAGGTGTGACAGCTGACTCCTTAAATGTCTTTGTCAGTAAGGTCAATTAAGAGAAAAATTATACAAAGTGTTTTTTGTTGGTGGTGGGGTTTTTTTGTTTGTTTGTTTTTTTGTCCTCCTGTGTATGTGTATGTGTACTTTGACTTTTTCACATATTCAAATAATCATTATGCACATTGATTTATAGTGCTTGAACTTACAGTTCATTCACAGATCCTGTGTCTTATTTGCCATCATTTCAGGAAAGTCACAAATAAACTACAGCATCTGAAATGAATTAGGATATCAACATTTAAGTAAAGGACACTCTAGAGATTCAATTCAGAATACACAGGTTATCTTCTCAAGTATCCATATCATCTTTGTAAGGAAAGTGGGTATGGAACATAGTTTATAGGATGTCTTCTGTGCTGGAGTTGGTAGCCGTTCAGGACACCCTAGAATATCTGAAGTGGTTCAGGGCTTCTTTTTAGGTGACCAAAAGAGCCCTAAATTTTGTTACCCATAAACTTCAATAGTCCTGAAAAGTCTTTGATGCTGTTTGAAGAACATGCTTAAGTTCTAAATCAGATGGATTTTTTAAGGACTTGGCACCGGCCTTGTATTTCAATATATATATATATATATTTCCAAATTAAGCACAATTTCATCATGATTTCTGTCAGGATGTGTAAACACTCACTGGTAGCTTTCCAGCCACTCTTCCCCAAGCCTGTAGCATTGCAGGGGGTTGTCACAACCCAAGTGCAGGACCTTGTACTTAGCCTTGTTGAACCTGGCCTCTGCACATCAGTTCAGCCTATCCAGATACCTCTGTAGAGCCTTCCTACTCTCAAGAAAATCAACACTCACGCCTAACTTGGTGTCATCTGCACGCTTATTAAGGGTGCACTCGATCATCTCATCCGGATCACTGATAAAGATATTGAAAAGAACTGGCCCCAGTACTGAGCCCTGGGGAACACCACTAGTGATCGGCCTCCAAATAGATTTTACTCCATTCACCACAACTCTTTGGGCTCAGCCACCCAGACATTTATTTATTTATTTATTTTTACCCAGACAAGCATACACATGTTAGTGAAGCATACATGGCTAGTGAAACTAGCCATGAGCAGCTAGTTTCTCCAAGAGAATGCTGTGGGAAACAGTGTCAAAAGTTTTACTGAAATCTAGGTAGACCGCATCCATAGCATTTCCCTCATAGACTAAGTGGGTCAGTTTGTCATAGAAGGAGATCATGTTAGTCAAGCAAGAGTTGCTTTTTAGAAACCCATGCTGACTGGACCTGATCATCTGGTTGTCCCGTGTGTGCTGTGTGATGGTAGAAAGGACTGTGAGGCAGGTTTACATGCACATACATTTATTCACAGGGTCCACAGTTGATGACATACATTTACCTTACAGCAGAAGTGCCTTAGGGGGAAAATAATACAATATTAAAAGGAGAGAGAAAGTAAAAACCTTTCCCAGTTGCCAGCTGGGAAGAGAAACAACACATCTCTCCAGAAATGCCTTTTCTGTGTGACCTTTCCAGTGTACCAAGTTGTACTTCAAAATACTTTTTTCACAGTAACTGCATGAGTTCTTCTGGACCTGAACAAACTCCTTTATAACTCACTATTATATTACTGACTGGAGCACAGTAGAGCAGGTGCAATTCTTGCACATGCTACTTGGATTTTAAGCTCTGTGCATTTATATCATTGGGTAATACTTATTGGTTATCTTATTGACTGTTATCTACTAATATTTTCCACTAAAATCTATCTTTTTTTCTAGCACAACATAAAAAATAAATAAAAATTAAATAAAATATTAAAAGCTGAAAAAGAAAAAAAAAAAAAAAAGGCAAAAGCAAGGTTTGAAAGAGGAAGGGGAGAAAGTTTGATTAAAACAACAGTGGTGATTTTTTTTCCCAAAAGATCCCCAACAATGCAGGCACAGCAATGATCCATAGCAGACTTGGATGTTGTAGTTGCAGGTTGGTGGGGAAAAGGTGCAGGTTGGTGCAGGTTGGTGTAGTTGCAGGTTGGTGGAAGTCAAAGATAGTAACACTTATTCAGCCTTGGAGAAAGTAAATGAAAGTTCACAAAGTTACAAGTGAAAGGCAGCTTGCAAAGCAAAACAAATGAATAACTTTGTAAATAAATAGCAATGTGTGCAATCAAGCAGAAACAGATCAAAGCAGCTCAGAATGGTAAAATCTTAAAAGTTAATTTTGGGAGAAGCAAAAGCAAATGAATTCCAAGTAAATGACAATTATTCTAAAGCAATTTCAATTACGTAGAAGGAAAAAGTAATTTTATATTTATTTTCCAAGGGATCCCAAAAACATAACATTTGAGCAACAGTCAATGACAATGGTAGCTATTTACACAACTTTAATCAGCTTCAATTACAAGTTTCTACATGTGAGTTAAATATTTTAAGATCCCTTCACATTTAATAGAGAGAAATAGGTGTTTTTTTATGGAATGATTCATTTTAACTATTTTAAATTCCGACTTTAGGATAAAAGGTATCATATTCTTCCTTTATTTTCAGCAGTGATTTAGTGTATTATAAAGAAATAGATACTTGAATTCTGTGTATCTTACTTACAGAATGCAATATGAGTTTCAGATTAAAATCTGGATGAAATTGCCATATCTGCTTCTGCAGATTCTTCATAATCTTCGATGATCCTCTGCAGATCCTGCCTCAAGCCTTCCTAACAACATACAATCACAATCTCCATTTCCTTTATTATCCCCTCCCTACTTCCTCTCATCACTACCTCCTCAGCTCATTATGAGGCTGTTTGTGGGGAGAAAAAGTCCTTATTTTAAACTCAGAGTTCCTCAACAGTGAACTCTTTAACAGAAGATTTTTGATATGGTACTCCAATTATTACTCAGTTTTAACTTTAATCCCCTAATATACTGCCTCAGTAAGAATAGTATGAATTGTGAACCATAAAAGACAACTCCATCCAGTAAAGCCACACATTAATAATTTTGCAATATTTTTATTTCTTCTCTTTTGGTTATAGCACAAGATTTAATAAGGATGATCTGGCAGTAAATAGCACATTTATTGGCATTACATGAGACAGAGGAAGCAAAGTAGCTTACATTTACAGCAAATATAAGATTTTAAGCATCAGTTTGAAAGATCTTTCAGTCTGCATGGAAAACCTGAACATTTCATACACTCGTCTGGAACCAGTCTTAAAAAATATATATGTGCTTGCGTTACATTTATGGTTGTTCAATCACTGCGAAAGATGATATTGGTATTCAGACTTCATAGATGATTAATATGTAGATACATCCTAAAAATATATAAGGCTTACATTATTGTTATATATGGTAATCATTTGCTTCTTTGTAGAAGTTTCATTTCTATAAACCCTTGAGTTTTGTAGTGGCAAATATGAAGCATATGGGAATTTGTCTGAATTTTTTATGTTTCACAGATATTTTTACTATTTTTTACTAAAAATATGAAGTAGAAAAAAAAAAAAAGCAGCACAATTAAGCCATTTCACAGTGATGATAGAGAGGACATATTTACACAGAGTCTAAGATAGTTGTCAGTGCTGAATGGAACTGATAGCAATAACAATAGTTAGTACAATGGGCTATATTCAGGCTGATTAAAACATTTGAGACAAGGAACAATGTATAACTTGTTCGAAGACAAGAGAAAGTGTATAATTTGACCTAGAGAAACAACTGCTAGATAAGGAACAGAACAGAAGCAAACTAACCAGAACATTTATTGACTGTGACACTTAATATTTATTTAATAATTTGGTAAAAATTATAAAAGATATTTTCTGAGATTTCTTAAAAACAACAACAACAACAACAAAATATTAAATTTCACAGTAACATCCATTTTGAAGATGAAATTACTTCCCTCTCCTGTATTCTTATACAGACACACACGACATGACCATTTAAACCAAAGTCAAACATTGCAGAGTAAGTCTGAAGGACCATGTAAAATACGAAAAATATCTTCAGTCAGTGGGTGTTTGAATTGAGTATTTAACTGCAAACCTATCAAAGTTACAGAAGTTAGGATAGCCAGATGAAATAAACAGTCTTATTCCAGACAGATAGATTTTGCCTTTCATCTACATATGTATGTTTTTGCATTATTATTATTATTTCAAGCCCTAATTTTATTTCTTTCCAATATCAGCTGTTTCATTATTACAAATCACACTATTGCAAATTGTATCCATAAAGCTAAGACAATCATGGCAGGAGACATCAGCCAGAACTTCTGAAGTGGAATGCGTGATTCTGTACAAGAGTTTCGCTGAAAGCCTGTTTCTTTTTCCCAAGATCTGAACAATATGTCATATTTTGATGGTCTTGCTTCATTTTATTATTTACTTTTATTGTATAACTAAATAAGTCTGGTTAAACATCAGAACAGTAGCCTCTTCCATTTTCGTTTTTGCTGCACAGCGAACATTATCATTCTGATCCAATATGGGGCAGCTCCTGGCCTCTTCTCACAGAGGCTACTCCTGTGTAGGCCTTCATCCCACCAAAACCTTGCCACATAAACCGAATACATATGACTGCATTCACCGAATATGTCATATAAACTGTTTTCTAGGAGTTGTAGAAGAATTGTATTTCCATTGCTATTGAGAGTATGTAGTCTAGAATTAAACAACATACTTCATTTTATTTTTGCAGCAGCTCCAAAGAAGATAATATATGTTTTCAGAAACCAAAACAAATTAGATTAACAACTTACTCTAAGACATTCCCAGGAAGTTGCATAAAATGATCCTTTTGTCTTCCTGAATGTTTGCTTTTACTGACCAGTTTCCACCTAATAATTTGCTATGATGCCTACAGAATAACATATTGTTATATTTCTACTGGCCAGGTAAAATAGACTGATAAATTCAACACAGTCATCTCAAACATAATCACAGTATCACAGTATCACAGATTTCTAGGTTGGAAGAGACCTCAAGATCATCGAGTCCAACCTCTGACCTAACACTAAGTACTCCACTAAACCATGTCGCTAAGCTCTACATCTAAATGTCTTTTAAAGACCTCCAGGGATGGTGACTCCACCACCTCCCTGGGCAGCCCATTGCAATGCTTAATAACCCTTTCGGTAAAGAAGTACTTCCTAACATCCAACCTAAAACTACCCTGTCGCAACTTTCGCCCATTCCCCCTCGTCCTGTCACCAGGCACGTAGGAGAACAGACCAACCCCTACCTCTCTACAGCCTCCTTTAAGGTAACTGTAGAGAGCGATAAGGTCGCCCCTGAGCCTCCTCTTCTCCAGGCTGAACAACCCCAGCTCCCTCAGCCACTCCTCGTAAGACTTGTTCTCCAGACCCCTCACCAGCTTGGTCGCCCTTCTCTGGACTCGCTCGAGCACGTCCATGTCCTTCCTGTAGCGAGGGGCCCAAAACTGAACACAGGACTCGAGGTGCGGCCTCACCAGAGCCGAGTACAGGGGCACAATCACTTCCCTAGACCTGCTGGCCACACTGCTTCTTATGCAAGCCAGGATGCTGTTGGCCTTCTTGGCCACCTGGGCACACTGCTTGCTCATATTCAGCATATTATATTGAGATAGATATTGAGATATTATATATAGATAGATATTGATAGATATATATATAGATAGATATTGAGATATTCAGATTATATTGAGATAATCATCTCAAACATAATTCACAACTTCAATGTTATGTGCAACTTAAATGTTTAAAGGAACTACTTTTTAATATAAATCTAATGATTTAAAAAAAAAAAAAACTTAGTAATTTATATGTTCTTAATGGACTGTGCTATCACAGATGGAGAATATTTAGGCTAATATTTAGAATATTTAGGCTAATAACTGTGTGATAAAACCTGCCCAGCTGAAAGGGATAGTAGTACCTGAGCATACTGCTTCCTGGTGTTCAGTGTCTGCATGAATTGAATATTCCAGATGGTCAGAAAGTAAACAAAAGATCTATTAACAATTTAAGAGATAGATTCATAGTGTTGACATGGTGGTAGTTACTGTATTCAGTTGTGGGTGTTAATAAAGCTTTCTAAATATTTCACAGTCAAGGATTTGGTGTACATCTGTTCAATGAATACTAATATCTGAATCCTTTATACTGCAATACATTCTTAATAATATGCTCTGCCTTAAATCAAGGTGTAATTTAATAGATAAGGAGGGTTTGTGGGTCATATTTGCAAATTAAATACCATTGCCTATTTAGAAGCATAAATAATAAAATATAATATAAAATATACGTATCATCTATTACTTCAACACTGCAAGCAATTAAAGTTTATCAGGATACTTATACCTTCCAGCTTTCCTTCTGGAGAGCAGAACTTGGAAAGATTTGCAAAGAACTTAATTTTCAGTAGCTGCAGTGAAGTGAAATTCTTTCAGCTGAACCAAACCAGAAAACTCTATGCCTGAGTCAGAAGCAAATATTTTAAATTTCACCTCCTTGCAACAGAATATCAGGGAATATGTTGAAATGAAATATAGGTCTGTTAATTAATTTCAGATAATATTAGTCTGTTTTGCTTGCTGTATGCTTATACACAGGATTTATACTTGGTTAATCCATTTGCAACTCTTTCAGAATCAAAATGGAGTAACTTTACAAAGCGTTGCTGTATATATGCTTCTAAAATTGTCTTTCACTCACTGCATATTTTATGCTATCATTAACTCTAAACTAAAATGGCCTTTTCATGTAACATGAATTGACAGCTGATACCTCTTCACATGAATCATTAATTTTCAATTCATAGCACTGCAAAAAGCTTACTCTAAACTGTAAAGGAATTACGACATTCAAACACAAATATTGAGAATGTCATACTTGATTTTGATATTCCTTTTTTTTAGAATACGTAGACTCAAACTAACTAAGTTTAACTTTCAACAAACCGAATATTTCATTTTCGTCTTTAAAAATAATAGAATTACAACAAAGACGTGAGCCTTGGTTATTCATCATTTTAATATTTTCAATATTGTTACCATCATGCAATTTGAATGCTTAAGTACTGCAGAAAACGTCTAGTTCAATAATATCAACATCTACCGCAAATCTGTTTTTGAAAAAAAAAAGAAAAAAAAAGGTAAATTAGGTAAAAAAAAAAAAGAATGCATACATAGCTCTGTCATAAAACATATATTTTTTATACAGTAATTATGAGAAAAGAAAAAATGCATAGGTATAATATGTTTTTCTGTTCTTTTGTAAGCCTTTTTGTGTTGTTTCATATATCACAAGTGTTCACTAAAGCTGTTTTGCAGATTTTTAACATTAAGCAGTAGTTACAATTTGAATGGCATTCTATTTCCTGTGAATACAAAAGAAAAAAAAAGGAATTTATTCCTCTGTTCAGAAAATTGAGTAATTTTTACAGAAGCACACAAACATTAAAGAAGCATAGCACTTATTAGGTTTTCTTTGAAAATATTTCACTGCAGAGAACTATGCTGAATTCTTGACTTTTCATTCTATCTTATTTTGAAAATATATTTTGGGAAAACTCTCAAAAAAGGAATAATCTAATGTGGCTTTTCAAGTAATTACTGCAAATACATCTTACTGCACTTATATGAATTAAAAAGGAAAAAAAAAAGAAGAAAAAAAAAAAGAATGGACTATTCTTCTGACAAGTCAACCACATCACCAGTTAACCAATTACATTTTTTAATTTCAGGAGATTATTTTTTTAATGATATTTGATAAATTATATGTAGATGTATTTTGTTTGTTTGTTTGTTTGTTTGTTTGACCTATAGGCTATGCAAGAAGGCTGTGAACTCTAAACTTTCCCTTTGAAAATCATTATGAAATGTTCAGTTTCTTTTCCATAATTATTTACAATTGATCCTATTAAAGTAAGGATTCGGTTCCAGGAGCTCTTTCAGGATTCTCAGCAGTGCAGACAAAAGTGAATATGAAAGTCATTAGAGGTAGAGAATCTAAGTGGCATCCAGTCTTCTTGTTGCTAGAGGAGGAAACGGGAGAAGTAGCTGAACTACTGCACTGAGTGTTAAGGAGTTAAGCCTATTGGTCCAACTAAAGTAAGGTGGAGGGTGAAGGGGAATGAAATGGGGGGGGGGGGGGGGGGAGAGGAGGGGGTAGTAAATAGTGGTCAGCACTAGATGCTTCCTTACATATTATGTCATTTACCTGGTGAGCAAAAACAGCAACAATGAGCTTGGCTTTATATTGTTTCAGCATAAGTAAATTTACTGGCCTGTTATGCTGTTCTGAATGTGTCTCAGAACTACTACTACTACTGTGCTCATTATAAATGCATATACAGAGAGATTTAGAATTGAATCAGGGTCTCTGAATGAGTATATACTTACATTTAGGTAAGAGTGCATACTTGAGATATGTATCATTATAGTCAGAAGAAATTTGTTTCCTAAACACAGTAAGACTTGAAGTACCTTTAAAGAGCTGCACCATATGGAAAAGAACATATGGCAGAATTTTACTATACTGAAGTACCAGGTTGGGGCTTGACAAAATATCCTGGAGAATCTCACATAATATTAGACATATATGCTTAACTATTGCATTTAGCTCTTAGCTTGTGTCATCAGTGAAGACAGAAAAATTATTCAGCAGGCTAAATGTAATGGTTGTAAGACTGAACAGAATATTCCACTGTCTTCAAACTGAAGTGTTCCAGAAGGAGAAAGGTCCCCTGACTTCCCATGTCATATCTGCCAAAAGCAACACAAATGTCTTGGATATCCTTTGGTGTAGGGAATGTGAGACCCAACCTTGAGAATTTCTTTCAGCTCTGGGGTCTCCAGCACAAGAAGGACATGGACCTGTTGGAGCAAGTCCAGAGGAGGACCACAAAGATGATTAAAGGGCTGGAGAACCTTTCCTATGAAGAAAAGCTGATGGAGTTGGGGTTGTTCAACCTGGAGAAGAGAAGGCTCTAGGAAGACCTTGTATCAGCCTTCCAGTACCTAAAGGGGGACTTCAGAAAAGCTGGGAGTGTAGTGATAGACAAGGAGTCACGTTAAATTAAAAGAGGGTCAATTTAAGTTAGATATTTGGAAGAAATTCTTCACTGTGAGGGTGATGAGGCACTGGAACAGGTTGCCCAGCAAAGCTGTGGAAGCCCCATTCCTAGGAGTGTTTATGACCAGGTTGGATGGGGCTTTGAGCAACCTGGTCTAGTGGAAGGTGTTCCTGCCCATGGCAGGGGTGTTGGAACTAGATGATCCTTAAAGGTTCCTTCTAATCCAAAATATTCTATAATTCTATGACTTTATGGATACTGGGGAGAAACTAATTACAACGTCAGCATAAAAAGGAAGGAATTAACCATCCAAAATATCTTATAAATTAATTAATTAATTAATTTATTTATTAACACAGCAGCTCTATTGAACTCACTGGGGATTATCTCAAATAGATGTTAGAGTAGCTTTGAACACAACTTGGCTCACAACAAGAGGTAACAGTCCTAACTATTAATTTAAGACTATGAACATCATTGAAACTTATGTAGCTTTTTTTTTTTTTTCCCCTGGTATTCTCATCACATTTTCAACTAATAAAAACAGATTTATTTAGTACTGTGCCATTTCTCCAGCATTTAGTCATTTAGTACCCTTCTGAGACTATTGGGTTTGTAATCATGTAAAAAATATTTCAGAAGCATTAAAGAATGGCATTGTCAACAGAGATGATGCTGCTCATATTTAAAGCATGCACTACTTCATTAGTTTTAGATTTTTGCTTGGCTACTAATGGATGGCTTCAGTTAAATAAATATACTTAGTCACTCAAAGGTACATGTGTGTGTAACAGAAAGGGAGAACCAATAAATATTCCGTTAGTAAAAGCAAAGAAACTGTAAGTTATCAGATCAGGATATCTGAAGAACAGTATTTTGTATGGTTGGAAACAGAAAACATTCTGTCTTCTTTGAAACACAGTAAGAGTACGTAGCTGTATTGTGCTTTACCAATATATAGAGAAAGTTTTACAAAAACAGTATAACAAGGAGAGAACTACAGTTTGATAACGCAGCTATCGTATGGATCTGTATTTTCAGGCACTTTGTTTTTCTAAGGATTTGCTTACTCACACAGAACAGGATGATCTATTTATTTATAAAATATATTTACTTATCAGATTAGGTGTTAGTAAAGAATGATTGAAATGAACCTAGCAAGTTTGTAGGAATAAAGGGAAAAGCATTTGAAAGAAACAAGGGAAAGGATTTGTAGAACAGCAAGAAGCAAAGGAGAAAGATCAACAGAAGACCTTACTGTGAAGGTAGAGTAAAAACAGATTTTGAAGATTTGAGAATAACAGTGAAAAGCAAGATAGTGTAAAAGCAAACTAAGAGAAAGCTGAAATGTAGAGGTATGGGAGTTCCTAGTAGTAAGACAGGGAAAAAGAAAATGGATGTAAAGAGAAGCAGTGAGAATAAAAGGAGGTAACGAATGTACAAAGGCAAAGAAGGAACTGGAGCAAGGACTTAAGAGAAGGTGGAAGGTTGCATGAAGGAGATTTAAAGTATGCAAAAGAACCTGATTAGTTGAGCATGTTTATCTAGCTAATTAAAGAATTCCTGATATAGTTTCCAGTGCTTGCTCAAGTCACCTACTTTTTTTTCATCATCTGTCTTTGCCCTTTCTTAATTACCTGGGTATCACTGGTTAATAAAGCTGATTTACAGAGTTTGTATCTCAACTGTGTCATATTTGGATGTCCTTTCTTAAAGAGGTTCTAATTCAGAAGTGGAATCTAATCTATTGTTCTGTTATGTGACTGAACAGTGAGATACATTCTTAAAACTCTCAAGAATTTTCCAAAGCTATTTCAGAACATATTTATTTGGCTTAATTTGACATGTGAGGAAGATATGTATATGCATTTGGCTTAAACTATTAGGCTTAAACTACTGCAATGCAGACACGTGAAATAAGATTCATTTTGTTACAGTTCACCACATCAGTTTAGGTGTTCAAATGTAACTGGCCCGGGATTGGAATTTTTATCTCCTGTAATGTATACAGTAAATACTGTCTGTGGAGTCTGGAAAACTGTACAGTTGATAAAGTATACTGATTTAAACTAGGGCTAGCGTAGTGGTTTTCCAGACTCAATTAACTGTACTGATCAAAACTCACATTTTAACAGGCTTATTTATATAGGAATGTTCCTCCCTATATTGTATAGGTACTCAAGTGAAGATGTCTAATCTGGAACTGAAATCACTCATAGGGACTTCGAATCATAGAGTCATAGAATAGTTTGGCTTGGAAGGGATCCTTAAGAATCATCTAGTTCCAACACATGGGCAGGGACACCTTCCACTAGACCAGGTTGCTCAAAATCCATCCAACCTGGCCTTGAACGCTTCCAGGGATGGGGCAAAACTTGGCAAAGTTTCTTAACCAATTCATATGAGACATCTCAAGGAATCCCACCTAGCTTCCACCTCCCTCTTTGGAAAGGCTTGCCTCTCTCATGAGCCCTGTGTTATACTTTCCAGTCTTGTGCAAGTGCCCTTGGATAATCTAGGAAGTCCATCTTAAATGTTGCTAGACACCTATGTTTAGGTAACAGAATCAGCCATCAGGTACCTATGGCCTAAATGTCTTCATCTGAATTAAACACCTGGACTCCCTTTATAATTGATGAAGGGAAATGGGCACTGCTGACGAGCAATACATCTGACCTATTTTTAGGTTGAAGTGAATTTTATTTTAAATGAGTCTAATTCTTCTCACTCAGAATAATGGAAGCCTAGGGGAACTAGCCTGAATATAGGGATGTATATTAGAGACGTCTAAATTTACTTGAATATGCCCTGTCCTGTAAGGCTGTAAGTCAACTTGCAATATAAATCCTACATAAATTCTAAGTCGTTCTACATATGAATATTCAATCATCAGTTCAACTTTTTTTTATCATTTTATTTACTTAGCATTACTAGAATATACTTCACATTACAAATTAAAAACAAAAGAAAGCTACTTAAATCATGACTTAAGTGGTAGAACTTAAAGGTTGGATGCGGTACCTAAGTACATGGTTTAGTGGGTGATACAGGGGGCAGGGTAATAGTTGGACCGGATGATCTTGGACGTCTTTTCCAACCTTAATGATTCTATGATTCTATGAACTGAAGTACTGAACTCCACTTCATTCTTCCTAAGTGGTATGTAATGCTACCAAAATTCATAAGTTCATCTCACAGTACTGTTTTGCTCACAACTTAGCTTCTGTCTGGGATCTCCAATGGAAGATGCATATTCAAGTGTGCTCAAAAGCAGGACTCATCTACCAGGTAAAATGGAAGAACTTCCTTCATCTCTTCTGTTAAAGCTTTTCTATTTTTATACTATAACTAAATTTTCATTGACATAAATCAATTAATAACTCTACTTATTTCAAGTAGAGAAAGAATTTATCAATAAAAATAATAATATTGGAAGTATGCTGCTTAGCATTGCAAGTAATATTAAAATAAAAAATGCTGAATTATTTTTCACTATGATATACATGTTCATATAAGAACACAGGTCTTATTAAGAACACAGATTTTTAGCTAAATACCACTGAATAATATCTTTCTTGAATATTTAACAATAAATCTTTTATTTTATTTTTCAATATTTTTTCTTATTATTTTAATCTTCAGAATACTGAGATTTTAAAATATGAATGAAAACATGCAACATACGACAGTCTCCCCCCATTATTATTTTTTTAGTTAGTTAGTTGGTTTCTTAGGTCTCCTATTTATAGGATTGGGTAGAGAATATTTTCTTAGTGACTGATCAATTCAAAATTCACTAATGTTTGGGCTAAGTCCAACTGAATGACATTCAACAGGAGTAAGTATTGTGTCATAACAACCCAATGCAGCAGCATAGGTTTGGGGAAGAGTGGCTCAAAAGTGGTCTGTCAGGAAAGAATGTAAGGCAATTAGTCAACAACTGGATGAATGTGAACCAGCAGTGTGCATGGGTGGCCAAGAAAGCCAATGGCATCCTGGCCTGTATCAGAAATAGTATGGCCGGCAAGACACACACTATATATATAAGTATATATATATTTCTACTTCTCCAATTTTAAATGGAATATGAAATGTAAAAATATCAGTATCTCTAGTCTACTTGTTAAACAGGATACTTCTAAGCACAGTGAAATCCTGCTTAGTACTGAGTCAATTTTGCTATGTCAAGACAAGGTTCAATTTGTTTTACTAGTCTGCAGTCTAACATTGTCTTTTGAGGTCACAGGAGGAAAACAAACAAACAAAAACAAAACAAACAAAAAACAAAACAAAACAAAACAAAACAATAGCAACAACAAAGAGTAAAAGCACCTTTGTATGGATAAATTGTAGATTTCATAGCTTCATTTTGGTTAGTCTAGAACAGAATAACTACAATAAAGGTAGGCAATTTAATAAATTTAGTCTTGTTTTAAGTTTTTTGTGGGAAAAAAAAAAAAGTTTATCGAACTAGCCTCAGAATAAAAGTGATTTTGCTTTCTGTAGTTCTGAGGGAATGAGAATAAATTCATGTAAAAACAAGTCACAAGTGTTTAGGAAAAGAATCTTTGAATGAGAATTGTCAGTAAAAGTGATCTAGATCTGACAATAAATCTCAACTAAGAGAAGAATTTAGGAGGTTTTCAGGGCATACATTTAGCTGGAGCTGCATAATACACCCTCAATTTTCTTGATAATCACGTTTATCTTCTAAGAGAGGATGACCACAGCAAAGTGAAATGAACAGCCCACATTTATCCTCAGTAATTGAGTTCGTACCTTAACAGCAATATCATTCAGAGCTGATGTTGTTCTGAATCTATGCAAAATTGTGTTTTGAGAATAAGAACTTATTTAAAACATAAGAGATTAACACGTAATGCAAAATGTATTTACATGTAGTAACATTGCTTTGCTTGATTGCACACTCATGTCCCTTGTTTGCTGATCCTATTGAGGGTGCTGTAATACTGTATTTTGTGCTTCATATCTCAAGACTCCAAGGAATGCGATGAGCAATCATGTTTTTCTACTAAATGGTGTATTTAAAAATAGTTAATCTGCTTCTACTTGCAGGTGTTAAGTTTTATATAAAACATTTCAATTAACCACAAATGATTGTCTTACTGCTTTTGTCTTCTAGTTAACAACACTAAACATATTTTTAAACTCCTTAGCTTTAACAATTAGCCTTCAAAAGGCTAAGTTTACAAAGATCTGAGATGATGTACTGGTGAATTCTGAAGACTAATTTCTGCTGTTGTACTAATAATATAATATGCACCTGATGCTACACATAGGTCTCCTGCAGTTTGTGGTGACTTGCAGAAAAGAAGGTGCTGAACTTCCTAAGTAAGAAAATGATCACACGCTGTCCTGGTTTTAGCTGGGATAGAGTTAATTTTCTTTCTAGTAGCAGCTATGATGCTGTGATTTGGATTTAGGATGAAAAATATGTTAATAACACACCAATGTTTTAGTTGTTACTGAGCAGTGCTTACACTGGGTCAAGGACTTATCAGCTTCTCATACTGCCCCACCAGTGAGGAGGCTGGGGGTGCACAAGAAGCTGTGCCAGAACTAGGAGAGCTGACCCAAACTGGCCAAAGAAATATTCCATACCACGTGGTGTCATGCTGAACAATGAAACTGGGGAAGATTGGTGGGAGGGTGGGTGTGGGAAGGGCAACTCCATTAACTGGGGACTGTCTAGACATCAAGACATCATTTGGCTCATGGTGAGCAATTGCATTGCACATCACTTGTTATATGTATTCTTCCCCCCATACAAAAACACACACCTTCTTTCCTATTAAATTGTCCTTATCACAACCTACAAGATTTTTTATTTTTTATTTTTTTTTCCCAATTCTCTCCTCTCCCCCCCCCCCATCCCACTGAGGGGGAGTGAGCATATGGCTGTGTGGTGCTTATATGGACAGACTTGAGAAGTGAGCCCATGTGAACTTAATGAGGTTCAACAAATCTAAGTGCAAGGTGCTGCACCTGGGTTGGGGCAATCCCACACATGAGGAAAGACTGGGAGAAGAACTCATTGAGAACAGCCCTTCAGAGAAGGACTTGGGGGTTCTGGTGGATGAAAATCTCGACATCAGCCAGCAGCCTGTGCTGCATCAGCAGAGAATTGACCAGCAGGTCGAAGGAGATGATTGTCCCCCTCTGTTCTCACTTGGAGTACTACATCTGTGTCTGGGGCCCTCAGCACAAGAAAGTTGTGGACCTGTTAGAATGGGTCCAGAGGAGGGTTGCGAAGATGATCAAGGGGCTGGAGCACCTCTCCTATGAAGACAGGCTGAGAGAGCCTGGGCTATTCAGCCTGGAGAAGAAAATGATTTGGGGTGGCCTTATTGCAGATTTTCAGTAATTAATGGGGCTTACAAAAAATCTTCACTGAAAGGCTTTTGAAGTACTGGAACGGGCTGCCCAGGAAAGTCACTGAGTCACCATCCCTGGAGGTCTTCAGAAAACATGTAGATGTAGAGCTTAGTGACATGGTTTAATGGTGGACTTGGCAGTGCTAGGTTAAAGACTGGGCTAGATGATCTTTGAGGTCTTTTCCAACCTAAAAGAGTCTATAATTCTATGAAAATAGATTAAAAGACTAATTAAAGTTGAAAAGAGTTTCCGAAGATCATCTAGAACTGGCTGATGAGTCTTGTTTCATCCTTTTAACGAAATCTCCATCTATTTTCTTTTCTTGATCATGTGGTCTATTTCAGGATGTGACATCATCTGTATTGGTTTGCCTTTTGATTGTTATCTGTAAACTCTCAACTTGCTTGTAATCCATGACAAACTAAAGCTGCATGCATCTGAGATAGTCATTTGATTTAGAGTGCAACACCTGGCTGGACAGCCCGGCCCAGAGACTGGTGGTGAATAGAGTGAAATTCAGCTGGTGACTGGTCACAAGTCGTGTTCCCCAGGGGTCGGTGTTGGGGCCCATCCCCTTTAATATCTTTATTGATGATTTGGATGAGGGAATTGAATGCACCCTTAGTAAGTCTGCAGATGACACCAAGTTGGGAGGAAGTGTCGATCTGCTGGAGGGTAGGAAGGCCCTGCAGAGGGACCTGGACAGGATGGGTCAATGGGCTGAGGCCAATGGGATGAGGTTCAACATGGCTAAGTGCTGGGTCCTGCACTTTGGCCACAACAACCCCATGCAGTGCTACAAGCGTGGGGAAGAGTGGCTGGAAAGCTGTGCAAAGGAAAAGGGATCTGGGGGTGCTGATTGATGCTCGTCTGAACATGAGCCAGCAGTGTGCTCAGGTGGCCAAGAAGGCCAACAGCATCCTGGCTTGTATCAGGAATAATGTAGCCAGCAGGACCAGGGTGGTGATTGTCCCCTTGTACTCAGCTCTGGTGAGGCTCCACCTCGAGAACTGTGTTCAGTTTTGGGCCCCTCACTACAAGAAAGACATTGAGGCCCTGGATCATGTCCAGAGAAGGGCTAGGAAGCTCGTGAAAGGTCTGGAACACAAGTCCTGTGAGGAGATGCTGAGGGAACTGGGGTTGTTTAGTCTGGAGAAGAAGAGGCTCAGGGGAGACCTTATTGCTCTCTACAACTACCTGAAAGAAAGTTTTGGGGAGCTTCTTCTCTCAGATAACCAGTGATTGGACTAGAGGGAATGACCTCAAGTTGATCTAGGGGAGGTTTAGGTTGGAAATTAGGAGACATTTCTTCTCAGAAAGAGGGGTTAGACATTGGAATGGGTTGTCCAGGGTGGTGGTGGAGTCACCATCCCTGGGGGTGTTCAAGGAAAGGTTGGACGTGGTGCTTAGGGACAAGGTTTAGTGGGTGACATTGGTAGTAGGGTGATGGTTGGACCAGATGATCCTGGACATCTTTTCAAACACTAATGATTCTATGATTCTACTTCTTCCTCTCCGCATACATGGCTGGTCCTTCCTAAATAACCTGTATCTATACACCACAGCCAGGTGAACTTTCCTGTATCTGTGTGATCCCATTGATACCAAAGCAGTGAAATTTCCCATGTGTTTCAGATTTTTTCTCTGTTTCCTATACCATATATGCTAATGTACAAACAGACAGAACAAGCATCTGTCTGGACTGTTTTTGTAGTGGAAATAAGTGAGTCACCTCACTCAGATTTTTCTGTGGATGGTAACATGCTGCATCAGCTGTTGTTAATGTCTCCCTTGATTATCGTTTTTTCTCTTGACCTGTTACCAGACCACTGCACTTACTCTGTTGGTGTATAATTGAAGGCTGAGAAGAATACCTCTTTTGTGGTTAGAAGTCACAGATTTTCAGCCTTTTCTGACTTGGTTGTCTCTCTATCTATTGCTCTTTCAGGTGTTGCTTGTTGTAATTCCTCATTCCATGAAATGTAGGTTCTCCTGCTCCACCTCCCTGATTCCTTGTTGTCAGCTTACCTTCTGCCACAGTTGTTTCACCTGGAAGCTCCGTTCCAACATCTCCCATTGGTAAGGCTTCCATCACCCTCAATCCCTTCCACACTTCGACATGCACTAGACAACCCCTGCAGCGTGAGATTTCCCTTGTTACATCCTTCCTCTATTAGCCAGCCAAGGTTTCCAATATACCAGGGGCTATTACTCCAGATATTGCCAGGGAAGACATGCTGAGATGTGTGACTGCTATTATTGCACAGATTAGCAGTCCAGCATGTCTCAGGTAGTGTTTCTAGGGTACCCTCCAAGCAAACTGCCCAAACATCTAATCCTGTTTCCAGGCCTCCTCAGCATTGTGACCAACACTTAGGTACGCTACAGCAGTATGGTTCAAACTCCACAGTTGAATAAGAAGTTGAATTGGATTTCTGAGGCACCCTAATCAGGAATTAGTGTGCCCCTTCATCACGTACCTTTAGCAAATAGCTATACAAATAGCTGTTCACATAAAGCATTTTTTTTTCTGTTGTGTTTGATTTTAGATAAAATTATTAATGACATTTTTGGACTGTTTAAAATACACGACTTTGAGCATTCACTCTTCTAGAATTTTTTCATTTTTTTTTCAATGTAATTTGAAGAGACATTGTGTTTGTGTAAAATCAGCATTGTGGAACAGAGAAGAGCATTAAAATTCAAAGGCAAATGTAGAAATGGCATTGTTCATGACCCTTTCATGTTCATTTTCTGTAAAAATTTACAAGGTCATGTTGTGTAAGTATAACATCTTATGAAAAAGCAATTTGTTTGCTTCAGTGTTTTAACATTTATTAAGGAAAAAAAAAAAAAGCTTCTTTTGTAGCTACATCCACTGACATTGTGCAAGACAGTCACTTAGAAAAAGAAATGGAAGGTGACTTAAGTGATCAAAAAATACCAAAGTTATATAATTTTTCCCAAACAGCAGAAAAATAAATAAATAAATAAATGTGAAAAACACAGAATCATTGACATTGGGAGAGAATTCTGGTGGTCATCTGGTTCAACTCCACAGCACAAAGCAGGTTTAACTTGAGCAGGTTTCTCAGGGTTGTGTCCAATCAGATTCTGAATATCTCTGAAGACGTAAAATTCACAGCCTTTCTGAGCAATTTCATCCAGTGTCTGGTGACCTTGACCATAAAACCTTAAATATATTTATATTTATAATATATAAATATTTGAAATGAAATTTCAATTTGTGCCTGGCACAGTCTGCAATTTAGAAGGGTCTGGCTCCATCTTCTTTATTTCTCCCTCCATCAGGTACTTATACACATTTGTATCAACTACTCCCAGTCTTGCATGATCTGCAGATTTGCTCAAGGTGCAGTCTGACCTATCATTGAGGTCATTACCAAAGACCCTACAGTTGACACTTCGAGTGACCCCAGTCACACCACTAGTGATTGGCCACCAGCTGGACTTGTTGCTACTGACAACAGCCCTTTGATTCCAGAAGTTCAGCACATTTTCAGTTTGCCTGTCTACTTAGTCAGTATTTCATCAATTTGTCAATGAGGGTGTTACAGGAGACGGTGCCAAAAGCCTTGCTAATGTCAAAATAAACAGTATCCACTTCTCATCTCTTTTCATCACTCGCCTCACCAAAGCTAGTCTTTTCATGATAGAAGGTTCTCAAGTTCGTTAAGTGTTATTTCCCCTTCATGAATACATGCTGATTTCTCCTGATCACATTCTTATCCTTAAAGTGTTTGAACAAGATTTCTAGGATTATTTCCTTCATCATATTCCCAGGGATCAAAGTGAAGCTGAGCAGCCTGTAGATTCCTGTATCCTCCTTCTTGCCCTTCTTGAAGACAGGAGTGACATTTGCTTTCTTCCGGTCCTCAGAAACCTGTCCAGATTGCTATAACCTTCCAAAGATAATTGAGAATGGTCTTGCGGTGATGTTGGCCAGCTACCTCAGAACTCAGCTCCCATAGACTTATGTCTACCCACTTTCTCTGTTTCTCAACCTCTATTGATGGAAAGTCTTCCTTGCTCCAGACTTTCCCATTGGACTCTGAGGTCTAGGATTCCTGAATACTAGTCTTTCCAGTAAATACCAATGTGAAGAAATCATAAAGTACCTCAGCCTTTTACATGACCTTTGTCACCAAGAGTCCTGCCCCATTTAGTAGCAGGTCAATGTTTTCCTGAGTGTTCCTTTTGCTTCTAATATATATATATAAACTGTTCTTCTTGCCCTGTGCATTCCTTGCCAAGCTCTCACTCAGGTGGGCTTTGGTTTCCCTGAAGCCATACCCACCCACTTAGACACTGTCTCTCTATATCCTCCTGAGTGATCTAAATCTCTGTTGACATCCTCTATGCTTCCTTTTTGTGTCAAATTTTGTCAGGAGTAAAACCCATGCAGGCCTCCTGACAACTTCGCTTGACTTTCTCTAACAGAGATTACCCTGCAACCCATGGAGATGACCATGATAAGGCAGGTTGACCCCTGCAGCCAATGGAAGACCCCAAGAAGGAACAAGCTCCTGGCAGAAACTGTGGCTCAATGGAGAGGAATACATACTCTAGCAGATTTTCTGGCAGAAACTATGTCTCATGAGGAACCCATACTGGATAGCCTGTTCCTGAAAGACTGTACTCTGTAGAAAGGACCCATACTTGAACAACTCATAAAGGACTGTATCCTGTGGGAGGGACTGCACATTGAAACAAGGGAAGATCATGTGGAGTCAGGAGCAGTAGAAACAAAATATTATGAGCTAACTGCAAACCTGTTACCTACTTCCCCTGTGCTGCTTGATGGGGAAAAGAGGTAGAAAAGTTGAGACTGAAGGACTGAAGTTGAGCCTGGGGAAAAGGGGTGGAGAAGGTGGTTTTAGCTTTGTTTTCATTTCTTGCTATCCTACTCTATTATTAATTGGCATTAACTGTTTTTATCTCAGCCCATGAGTTCTTTCATCTTACTTTCTCCCCTTGTCCTGCTGAGAAGAGGGAGTGAGAGAGCAGCTTGATGGGTTCCTGACAGCCAGCCAAACACAGGAGCTTTTCAAGAAATTATATTCAAATTGATAATCTAATCATAGAACCATAGAATGGCCTGGGTTGGAAGGGACCTTAAAGATCATCTAGTTCCAACCCACCCGCAGTAACCATTAGTAATCAAAACATAAAGTATTAATTGATACTGCTGACAGAAAACTCGTAAGAGTGTTGTTCAATTAGATACTGTTGTTCAGTTAGATACTACAGATACATATAATGTAGATGTTAACATGTAGACACAGAAAGGACTGTGTTAATATACCAGGAAGATGTCTATATATCTTGATATTGTAGTTATTGGAGAAACAGACCTTGAAGCAAGTGTCCACACACAAACACCTGGCAACATTTGAGACATTTTGAAATATTTTGCACAGTTTCCAGCTGTGTTGGGAAAAAAAAAAATCAATACACCTTACGTATCTATTAGTTCTGTACGAAGGTGTAAAATACATTTAAATGTATTAATCAAACATTCCCTTTGGCCAGATGATGATCTGTAAGGATGATCAGAAGGATGATCTGTAAGGATGATCAGAAAATTAAAAATGCTTTATATATGCAATATTTAAAGAAGTTAGCTAGCCTAATGCACACACATTCAGCAAGACAGTCTCTTCAAATACAGTTATCTATTTCAGTGTATATGTTAATATATTAAGTACCACTACACAGAAATCTTTCCATGTCAGATTTGTAGGTGTGTGTATATACATATATGTATACACAGTGTTAACACACACACATACATATGTTATATATATATATATAACAACAACAACAACGACAAAACACTGAGAGGAAATGTTATTTCTATAAACTAACAGAACAGGTGAGCTCCAGGAATAATGAAAGCTAAGCCTAAGGTTGACTGTAGGGGTAGATAAGGATAAACTTAAAAACAAACAAACACAACAAAAACTGTCTTTAATTTGTTTTGTTTATGTTACAGATGTATAAATATACCTAATTTGGAGCAAGTTTTCTAAAAATTCATTAATTCATTATCAATGTTAATTATTTCCAGTAGAGGTATATTGTGTGTGTGTCGGTGTGTATGTTTTCTTGTTATCTACCATTTTTTACCTTGACTAAGTGAATATCTGACTTATACTATCTGACTTATACTTTGATAAATAGAAGTTCCATATATTTTATGTACTTATATGTGTGAGGAAAGTGGATGGGAACTGAACCCCAGAAGCTAGAGAGTGGAGGTAACAGTCTATTTTTATCCCGGAGACTTGTGAAAGGAAAAGTATTATTGTTTATGAAGCACTCAGATGCTAAAGTTACCATCATAGAAGTCCATAAGAACTTTAGTAGTCCTGTCTTTAAACAGAAGTTTGAATAGCATGCAGGAAATAATAATACCTGAGGCCTATGATAGTGTAGTGAAAAGAAAGTATTCTCATTAAACAATCATAACCTAGCCTGAATATGAATAGAAGTAAGTCTTTTGGTGAGAAGGGGTATGAAGATAGGTGATCACGTGATTAAAGTGGACTATACTGCATATATGCCAGGTAGAGCAAATACACTTGAAGTCTATTCTAAATCCTGTCATTTTTTTTTAGCACTTCAGTACTTAACAGAATGACCTAAGTGCAGTGCTTTAAAAAAAAAAAAAAAAAAAAAAAAAGCTTGCTTTGTCTTTGTATTGTATATGCACACAAGAGATTCTCAGAATCTTGGATGACTAGGATAAGACCTTTAAGAACTATTGCTCTAGCAGTATCAGTGTTAGTGGCACAAAATCAACGGGATACTTGAAATGTGAAAGGACATATCAGTGCTGTGTGTGTTGCAATATTTGTTCTTTTGTCCTTTCTTGTTAAGAAACAAGTAATTTTAACAGGCTTTTTACAACTAAATATAATATTATAAGCTATATAAAAGTAAACTATGTTTTTAGGTAAATACTCAGCAAAGTACAGAATTATGTTAATATATAAGCTATATAGTTTTCAGAATCTGAAACTTACACTTTAAAACTCAAGTAGGTAAACAGCATACCTTGATTTGTTTCTTATTTTTAGATCAACATAATTTGGAGAAAAGCATTTAACAAAGCAAAATGCCTAAACATAGAAAAATAATATTCAAATATAAAATATTATAAATAAAATATTCAGGAAATATGATTCAAGAAAAACAAAAACATAATTTAACAGTAAATGGGTCACAATTTGTAGTGAAGAACAGTACTTTCCAATCATTTTTACTGAAAGGTTCCGTTTGATAAGAATTCTAAGTAACAACTAAGCAGTTGTAATCACATCTAATTTTCAAAAAAGGACTTACATTGTAACTAGCTGTCCAGCTCCAATTAAGTTATTGACTGATTCCATGTAACTAGCATCCTTTATTTCATTTTTTTTTCATCTTAAAATTGTGTAAGCAGCAGTGTTTTAAATCTTGTCTTCAAGGGATCTAGGTTTTGAATAAGGTTCAGAATACATAACTATGATCACAAGCAATTGGAATACTTTTCCTGCTTTCACCTTTAAATATTCACAAGAGTTAAAACCTGCACAAAGAGAAGAAAGAGAAGAAGAAACATGTTAAATTTATTAGACTGTCTTGCTTAATTTCTTTCTCTTTTTTAACATGCTGGCAGGAACTCTAGTTATAATCTTATGCCTTGTTATATTTTATTAGCCAAAGGTGGTTTCTTATTCTGTCTTCTTTAAAGTTGTCATTGGCTGCAATAAAATTTATTTTTCAGAACTTCATTAGTTTGTTGTTGTTGTTGTTGTTGTTCTAAGTTAAAGAATGAAGAATGCATGTTTTTTTTTCTTCAAAGCCACTAATTAAAAATAAATTTAAAAAAAAAATCACATACAAATTTTTATTTATTAAGACACAGACATACTTATTTTTCTAAACAAATACTCCTGCCCCTTAAATTAGTGTTAAGTCTGGAATAATACCATTAATATATGTGTTTTTAACTTCTGTCAGCTAACCTAAGTTAAGGTTGCACTTCTCGGGATAAGACTCTTCCCTATTCCATAGACATCAAACAGCAATGATCAACATGGATTGCTGAGATCTGTTCAAATATATTTCTATATAATACATATGACCTTCTTAGACTTGAGTGTAATTCATTACAGCACCTTTCTTTAGCAACACTGTCTGGTTAGCAGAAGTACTTTGCACTATCTGCAGATATCCTGTTCCAAACATATTCCAAAACCCCAGTTCTGTTTTTCAAGATCCATGGTTTCACAGAATCACACAGAATCACAGAATGCTAGGGATTGGAAGGGACCTCTGAAGATCATCTAGCCCAATCCCCCTGCTGGAGCAGGATCACCTAGATTATGTCACACAGGAACGCGTCCAGCCAGGTTTTGAATGTCTCCAGAGAAGGAGACTCCACAACACCCCTGGGCAGCCTGTTCCAGTGTTCTGTCACCCTCACCATGAAAAAGTTTCATCTCATATTTAAGTGGAGCCTCCCATGTTCCAGCTTGCACCCATTGCCCCTTGTCCTATCGTTAGATGTCACTGAGAAGAGCCTGGCTCCGTCCTCCTGACACTCACCCTTTACATATTTATAAACATTAATAAGGTCACCCCTCAGTCTCCTCTCCTCCAGGCTAAAGAGACCCAGCTCCCTCAGCCTTTCTTCATAAGAGAGATGCTCCACTCCCTTAATAATCCTCATGGCTCTGCGCTGGATTCTCTCAAGCAGTTCCTTGTCCTTGAACTGAGGGGCTCAGAACTGGGCACAATATTCCAGATGTGGTCTCACCAGGGCAGAGAAGAGGGAGAGGAGAACCTCTCTCGACTTATTAACCACACCCCTTCTGATAAACCCCAGAACACCATTGGCCTTCTTGGCCACAAAGGCACAACGCTGGCTCATGGTCATCCCGCTGTCCACCAGGACCCCTAGGTCACTTTCCCCTTCACTGCTCTCCAGCAGGGCAGTCCCCAACTTATACTGGTGTCTGGGGTTGTTCTTGCCCAGATGTAGGACTCTACACTTGCCCTCATTATATTTCATTAAATTTCTCCCTGCCCAATTCTCCAACCTGTCGAGGTCTCACTGGATGGCAGCACAGCCTTCCAGCGTGTCAGCCACTCCTCCCAGTTTAGTGTCATCAGCAAACTTGCTGACAGCACACTCCATTCCCTATGCAAGTCACTGATGAATATATTGAAAAACACTGGTTCCAGTACAGACCCTTGAGGGACTTCGCTAGATACAGGACTCCAAATCCCATTGAACATAACCCTCTGGCTTCTTTCCTGCAGTGAGTTCACAGTCCACCTCACTACCTGATCATCCAGACCACATTTCCTCAGTTTAGCTGAGAGGATGATGTGGGAGATAGTGTCAAAGGCTTTACTGAAATCAAGATAGACCATGTCCACTGCCTTTCCATCATCTATTCACCTGGTTATATCCTTATAAAAGGCTATCAAGTTGGTCAAGCATGAGTTCCTCTTGGTGAAGCCATATTGATTGTCCCTAATGACTCTCTTATCCTTGATATGCCTAGAGACAACGCCAAGGATAAGTTGTTCCATCACCTTTCCAGGGATGGAGGTGAGGCTGACCTGTCTATAGTTACCTGGGTCCTCCTTTTTGCCCTTTTTGAAGACTGGAGTGACATTTGCTTTCCTCCAGTCCTCTGGCATCTCTCCTGTTCCCCATGACTTACCAAAGATGATGGAGAGTGGCCTAGCAATGACTTCCTCCAGCTTCTTCAGCACCTGCAGGTGTATCCCATCAGCACCCATGGATTTGTGGACGTCCAGCTTGCTTAATCGGTCCTTAACCCAGCCCTCATCATCCAAGGCAAACTCCTCCTTTATTTAGACTTCCTCTGTGGCCTCAGGGGTACGGGGCTCCTCAGGACAGCCTCTGGCATTATAGACAGAGACAAATAAAGCATTCAGTAACTCCACATTCTCTTTGTCTTCTGACACCAGGGCACCCACCTCATTCCCTAGTGGGCCTACATTGTTTCTAGAGTCAGTTTTATCCACAAATTTGAAGAAGCCCTTTCTGTTGTCCTTGACCCCTCTTGCAAGGTTTAATTTTAAGGAGGCCTTAGCTTTCCTAGTTGCCTCCCTACATCCTCTGACAGCAGACTTATATTCCTCCCAAGTGGCCAGCCCCTCCTTCCATGATCTGTAGACTCTCCTCTTCCACTTGAGTTTGCCCAGCAGTTACCTGTTTAACCATGCAGGTCTCCTGGCTCTCTTTCTTGACTTCCTACCTGTTGGGATGCCCTGTTCTTGAGCTCAGAAGAAGCAGTCCTTGAATGCTAACCAGCTATCTTGGGCTCCTTTTCCTTCAAGTACCTTGTCCCATGGGATTTCCCCTAGCAAATGCTTGAAAAGGCCAAAGTCGGCCCTACTGAAGTCCAGGGTTGCAATTCTGCTCATTACTCTGTTCCTGCCACATGAGATTCTAAACTCCACAATCTCATGGTCACCGCAACCAAGGCTGCCCTCAACCTTCACCACTTCAGACAGTCCTTCCTTGTCAGTGAGGACAAGATCCAGCAGCACTCCTCTCCTAGTTGGAACATCCACCATTTGCATCAGGAAGTTGTCATCAATGCACTGAAGGAACCTCCTGGACTGCGGATGTCTGGCTGAGTTGGCCTTCCAACAAATGTCAGGGTAGTTGAAATCCCCCACAATAACCAGGGCCTGCGATCGCGAGGCTGCTATCAGCTGCCTGTAGAAGGCCTCGTCAACTTCCTTATCCTGATTTGGTGGCCTGTAATAGACACCCACAACAGTATCCCCCATGCCAGTCTGTCCCTTAATTCTCACCCACAGACTCTCAACTTGCTCCTCATCCACCCCTGGACAGTACTCAATACATTTTAGTTGCTCTTTCACGTAAAGAGCAACTCCACCACCTTGCCTTGCTGACCTGTCTTTCCTGAGAAGGACATACCCATCCATGACCACATTCCAGTCATGCGAGCTGTCCCACCATGTCTCTGTAATTGCCACTAGATCATAATCTCCTGACTGAACACAGACTTCTAACTCCTCCTTTCATTTTCCCATGCTATGAGCATGGATGTACAAGCACTTTAGGGAGTGAGCTGAGCATGCCGATTTCACCCTAGGGGGGTGGGAGGCCTCCCAGTCTTCATCACTGCTAGAGCGCTGCCTCACTGGTGCCAGTCCAGCTACAACCCCATTCCCCTTCGGATCTAGGTTAAAGCTTTCCAAATGAGCCCTACTAATTTCTGTCCCAGAACCCTTTTGCCCCTGTGAGATAAACATTTCCCATATATTACTGTCAGGCCTGGTGTCTTATAAAACCAGCCATTATAAAAGAACCCAAAGCCCTGCCTGTAGCACCAGTCACATAGCCAAGCATTTATGGACAGGATCCTTTTATTCCATCCCACGTCATCACCCCAGAATGGAAGGAGAGAAGAGAAAATGACTTGTGCCCCAGACTCTTTCACCAACCGTCCCAAGGCCTTGAAATCTTTCTTCATTGTTCTCAGACTACAGGATGCAGCTTCCTCCCCACCTATCTGGAAGATTAGTAGTGGGATCACTACTCTGATCAGTCTGTCAAGCACACCAGGTTGCGGAGTGTCCTGGTGATATCCCTGATCTAGGCTCCAGGTAGACTACAGACCTTCCTTTGATGAGGGTCAACTCTGCTTATCAGGCCCTTTGTTCCTCTCAGAAGGGAATCGCCTACTACAACTGCCTTTCTTTCTTTCTTGTCGGAGGCAGTCTTGAGGCATGGTGTTGACTACCTCTTCTGATGTGACCTCATAGGTCATATAGGCCCACCTATGAGGTCACACCACACACCCTCACCTACCTCTCCTTCAAGATCCAGGGCCTCAAACCTATTACGGAGGGGCACCTGGGGAAGTGAGGTAGGGGGGTTGCCCATGGCACTGAACTGGGGATCACTTCCAACCCTCCTCGTCTTTTTGGTCCCCTCCCTCTGCCTGACAGTGACTGGGCAAGGGCTCCACCACCCTCTGGGGGGCATCCCCCTGGTGCCCTTCTCACTGTCGTGTCAGGGAGTACACCAGTCAATCTCCTGCTCACAAGCCCTGATCCTCCTTAGTCTCTCCACCTCCTCCTTGAGCTCAGCCACCATGGTGAGCAGACCTTCCACCTGAGAACAGGCGGTCTCACCGCCGCCCTCCTGCCCTGACAGCAGGAGGCTCAGGCACTCCTTGCAGCCAGAGGCCTGAACAGCCACGTCTCTGTGCAGGCCCTCCATCTGGGTTGCCACAGTCTTTTTGCAGTGAGCTCTCTGACGAGTGGATACCATGGTAGGTGTGCGATCTCTCAGAGTGCCAATAGCTGGTGCGGAGGTCCCAGGCCCTGGCACTCCAGCAGCACACCAGTGCACACGTGCTGCTGGCCCCTCCCTGTTCGCAGTGGGCAGCAACGCGTCACTGCCCTCCCGGAGGCTTTTTCTAGGCAGAGGGTGTGGGTGCAGTCGCCATTGCCCTGTCAAAGCTCACTCCCTGTCAGCTTCTCTCACCAGAGCTGGCGGGTTGCTGTTGCTGTCCTGGGCCACGCCTGGTGAAGCAAGGGCCTGAGATTCCCCTGTAACTCATGGCTGGGCTCTGCATCTGCGTCTGCACCGGCTCTGAAGCAGACGACCTTGACTACTTGAATGAGTCTAATTGAAAAATGATGTTCACATCCCCAGGTAGGGATTCTACCAACATTAATACTGGCTATACTTATTTAAATGGTGAAACATAGGTGTGATTTTTCTTCCTGCTTTATACTTCTGTATTTTTTCCAGTCAATTTTCGATTTATTGGCTTTTATTTATTCATTGTATAAAAATATCTTAATTTCAAATAAATATACTGCTTTTACAGCATAATTTTAGCTGTGCAAGCATCTGAAAGTTAGCTCATTTTTATATTAGTATTAGAATTATTAATTTGCTTCAACTTGATACTCATTCTTATTGATGGATATTCTTAGACATGTATGTGGCTACAGACCTTTAGATACCCATGCAAAGCTCATGTAGGTCTCATCAATGAGTATAACATTCTGTTTATATGCATATATATGCACATATGAACATATATATGTTATATATATAACTTATTCCTTGCAACAAACGTGATTGGGCTATTTTTTAATAGAGTATTAGCCTCTTCCAGATCAGTCTTACAAGCATTTTCCTGTTCTGTTTCTTACAGAGTAATTGGGCATAGAATTTGTTTCTGAAAGTTTAGCATGCAAAATACCCTACTGAATATATATATAACCAGAGCGATTAAAAACAAAGCAAGTTAATTGTCCATTGACCAAAAAGGTCTCACTTTAGTTCTTGACCAAACTGAAAGATATGAAAGTTAGTAAAAGGGAGAGGGCTTAATTAAATGTAAGAATTATAATTAATAGATCTATTGTTTGAAAGGAAAAAGTGAAGAAAGTATTCTTCACTTTGAAGCCCCAGGTGAAAATAAGACATCTGTTTTAACCTTTTTCCCTTGTTTTGTTTTGAAATTTTCTTTGGAAAAAGTTGTCACACAATGGTAGCAAAAATATGTTAATATCACACTGAAGTTAAATTGATCTATGTTAATCACAGAATCACAGAATCATCTAGGTTGGAAGAGACCTCCAAGATCACAGAGTCCAACCTCTGACCTAACACTAACAAGTCCTCCACTAAACCATATCACTAAGGGCTACATCTAAACGTCTTTTAAAGACCTCCAGGGATGGCGACTCAACCACCTCCCTGGGCAGTCCATTCCAATGCCTAACAACCCTTTCAGTAAAGAAGTTCTTCCTAATATCCAACCTAAACCTCCCCTGGCGCAACTTTAGCCCATTCTCCCTTGTCCTGTCACCAGGCACGTGGGAGAATAGACCAACCCCCACCTCTCTACAGCCTCCTTTAAGGTACCTGTAGAGAGCGATGAGGTCACCCCTGAGCCTCCTCTTCTCCAGGCTGAACAATCCCAGCTCCCTCAGCCACTCCTCGTAAGACTTGTTCTCCAGACCCCTCACCAGCTTCGTTGCCCTTCTCTGGACTCTCTCGCGCACCTCCATGTCCTTCTTGTAGCGAGGGGCTCAAAACTGAACACAGTACTCGAGGTGCGGCCTCACCAGAGCCAAGTACAGGGGGACAATCACCTCCCTAGCCCTGCTGGCCACACTGCTTCTTATGCAAGCCAGGATGCTGTTGGCCTTCTTGGCCACCTGAGCACACTGCTGGCTCATATTCAGCTGCCTATCAACCAGTGCTCCCAGGTCCTTCTCTGCCAGGCAGCTCTCCAACCACTCATCTCTCAGCCTGTAGCACTCCTTGGGGTTGTTACGCCCCATGTGCAGGACCCGGCACTTGGCCTTGTTGAACTTCATGCAGTTGACCTCAGCCCATTGGTCCAGCCTATCCAGATCCTCCTGCAGAGCCTTCCTTCCCTCGAGCAGATTGACACACGCACCTAACTTGGTGTCGTCTGCAAACTCACTGAGGGTGCACTCGATCCCCTCATCCAGGTCATCGATAAAGATATTAAAGAGAACCGGCCCCAGCACTGAGCCCTGGGGGACTCCACCAGTGACCGGCCTCCAACTCGATTTGACTCCATTCACCATGACTCTTTGGGCCCCGCTACCGAGCCACTTTTTAACCCAATGAAGCGTACGCCAGTCCAAGCCATGAGCAGCCAGTTTCTTGAGGAGAATGCTGTGGGAAACGGTGTCAAAAGCCTTACTGAAGTCAAGGTAGACCACATCCACAGCCTTTCCCTCATCCACCAAGCGCGTCACTTTGTCATAGGAGGAGATCAGGTTAGCCAAGCAGGACCTGCCTTTCATAAACCCATGCTGACTGGGCCTGATCGCCTGGTGGCCCTGCAAGTGCCGCGTGATGACACTCAAGATAATCTGCTCCATGAGCTTCCCTGGCAGTGAGGTCAAACTAACAGGCCTATATTTCCCGAGTCTACCCTCCGGCCCTTCTTGTAGATGTGCGTCACATTTGCTAGCCGCCATTCAACTGGGACCTCCCCTGATAGGCAGGACTGCCGATAAATGATGGAAAGCGGCTTGGCCAGCTCCTCCGCCAGTTTGCTCAGTACACTCGGGTGGATCCCATCTGGCCCCATCGACTTGCGTACATCCAAGTGCTGTAGCAGGTCGCCAACCATTTCCTCATGGATAACGAGGGCCACATTCTGCTCCCCATCCCCTTCCACCAGCTTAGGGTACCAGGTATCCAGAGAACAACCGGTCTTGCCGCTAAAGACTGAGGCAAAGAAAGCATTGAGCACCTCAGCCTTTTCCTCATCTTCTGTAACTAAGTTTCTCCCTGCATCCAGTAAAGGATGGAGATTCTCCGTAGTCCTCCTTTTTGTGTTGATGTATTTGTAAAAACGTTTTTTGTTATCTTTAACGGCCGTAGCCAGATTGAGCTCCAGATGAGCTTTGGCCTTTCTAATTTTGTCCCTGCACAGCCTCGCAACATCCTTATAGTCCTCTTGAGTAGCCCGCTCTCTTTTCCAAAGATTATAAACCCTCATTTTTCTCCTAAGCTCGAGCCACAACTCTCTGCTCAGCCAGGCCGGTCTAGTTCCGCGTCGGCTCGTCTTTGGGCACGTGGGGACAGCCCGCCCCTGAGCCATTAAGATTTCCTTCGTGAGGAGTGCCCAGCCTTCCTGGACTCCTCTGCCCTTCAGAACCTCCTCCCAAGGGACTCTGCCAACCATTGTACTGAACAGCTCAAAGTCAGCCCTCCGGAAGGCCAATACAGTGGTTTTACTGGTCCCCCTCCTGACTGCGCCAAGAATAGAGAACTGAACTATTTCGTGGTCACTCTGCCCAAGACAGCTCTCGACCACCACATCTCCCACCAGTCCATCACTCTTTGTGAACAGAAGGTCTAGCGGGGCACCTCCCCTGGTAGGCTCTGTAACCAGCTGCGTCAGGAAGCTATCTTCCACGCTCTCCAGAAACCTCCTAGACTGCTTTCTATGGGCTGCATTGCTCTTCCAGGATATGTCTGGGAAGTTGAAGTCCCCCACAAGAACAAGCGCTGACGATTTCGCGGCTTCTGCCAGCTGCCTGTAGAACTCCTCATTCATATCCTCATCCTGGTTCGGTGGTCTATAACAGACCCCCACCAGGATGCTTGCCTTGTTGGCCTTCCCTCTGATCCTAACCCATAGGGACTCAACCTTATCAGTCCCAGCCTCAAGTTCCTCAACATCTAAACACTCTCTAATATAGAGAGCCACACCACCACCCCTTCTGTGCTGCCTGTCCCTCCTGAAGAGCCTATAGCCAGACATTGCAGCACTCCAGTCATGAGAGTGGTCCCACCACGTTTCCGTGATGGCAACCAAGTCATAGCCTTCCTGCTGCACGATGGCTTCCAGCTCCTCTTGTTTGTTACCCATGCTGCGTGCATTAGTGTAGATGCACTTCAGTCGGGCCATTGCCTTCTTCCCCGGCTTTGCCATTGTTCCCCCTGGCACAGCTCCAACAAGCCTTCTTTCAGCCCCATCCCCCTTCTTTCCTAGTTTAAAGCCCTCTCAACGAGCCCTGCTAGCTCCTGGGCTAGGATCCGTTTTCCCCTTAGAGATAGGGACCCATCTGCGGCCATCAGGCCGGGTGCCGAGTAAAGCGCCCCATGGTCAAAAAACCCAAAATTTCTGTGTTGGCACCAGCCTCTGAGCCACGTGTTAATCAGGTGGGCTTTTCGTGTCCTCTCAGTACCCCTCCCTGCTACTGCAGGGATAGATGAAAACACCACCTGTACTCCCGCTCCATCCACTAACTATCCCAGTCCCCTAAAGTCCCTTTTGATAGCCTTCAGGCTTTTCTCATCAATATCATCACTGCCAGCCTGGACTATCAAAAGAGGGTAGTAGTCAGAGGGGCTAACTAGGTTGGGAAGGTTTCTGGCAACAATCAGTTCTTTCTCATTCTTTGTTCAAATTGTGTGCTTAAAATAGAACTGAAACTAGTGTTGTCTTCTCCATTTCAGAATTTGGAAATTCATAAATTTCAGTTCAGGTTGGGAATTAAGAGAAATTTCTTCTCAGAAAGAATAGTCAGGCATTGGAATTGGGGTTTCAGCCAAAGGGTTGCCCTGGGAGGTGGTGGAGTCACTGGGGGTGTTTAAGGAAAGGTTGGACATGGTACTCAGGGACATGGTTTAGTGGGTGATAGTGGTGGTAGGGGGATGGTTGGACCAGACCTCTTGGAGGTCTTTTCCAACCTTAATGATTGTATGATTCTATGATTTCATTTGCTCTATCTTTCTGTAGTGTGTATTTTACAGAAATAATCAATACAAAAATAGTATGATATAATAATGAATAACAGTGTCATGTATTGTATAGATATATAAGGAACTACCGTTCTCATCTGAACCTTTGAAACATTAATGACTTTTTTTTGAAATGATAAAGAATGTAATTTTATCTACGATTTCTTGGTAAACATCTAAACAGTCTCAGTAACATCTCTACCCCTCTGGCATAGCTACTGAGTAGCATTGTGTCTTGCTTCTTTGATTGGTATCTATATATTATACTTAAAAAGTTAAATTTAAATAAAATTTGTATTTCAAGCCGTAAAAACAGTTTCTATTATAATAGAAACAATTTTATTTTATTTTAATTTATTTTATTTTATTTTAAAGATGCAAGATTTTGGATGCTTTCTGCCTTCAGTTTTATTGTCTTCTGTACTACTATCATGCAGATGCAGAAATTTAATCTACTGGAAACCGTGATGTTCTTGAAATGCTATTATCCGAGTCAACGAGAAGAAATAGATTGTTGAGCTATTATGCAGTTAGCTAATGACTGCAAGGTTTCACACATTCACTTGTAGCTCCCATGAAAAGGTGGATAAGAGCACTATTCTTTGTATGGTGTTTTTTTTGTGTGTGTGTATGTGTTTTTTTGTTTTTTGTTTGTTTGTTTTTTTGACTCTAAATCCTTGATTGAAAAAAATCAACAAAACAAACAAAAAACGAGTTTACTACAAGAAATTATTTGATCTTCCAAGCGTTATCCATTAGTCATTCTTTTCTAGGTTCATGATCTTCTCTGATGTCTTGAAGATCTTAATGATCTTGTCCATGATGGTTATAAAGACTGATTTACAACATTTTGGCAAAATAAATTTCAATATATATATTTTTAATCTGATTAAACAAAATTCTTCATAAGAATAAAGTCATGTCAATTGACATTTTCATTTTTATACCTAACTTTTCTGAGGTTGAAACATTTAGTTATGTTTACATCACTGTGATTGTTATAGTGTACTGATAACAGTCTTTTGTGTGAAAGACCTTTATTGAAGCTAAACTATAATTTGATCTCTTCTTAATACTTTATTATGAATTCTGACTTTTCAAATATCTTCTTCCTGAATTAAGACAAAAAATCATTTTGTTGTTGTTGTTGTTGTTTGTTTGTTTGCTTAAATGATCATTTAATATGGAGTCTTACCTGCCATAGAATCATAAAACCAAATAAAATAAGACTTGAAGTGAAGGTCATTGAAGCACTGATGCCCTGTGGGGAAGTACTCTATGCTGAAATTATTCCTATGTTTGCCTGACCTGATCTCCAATGTTGTTTTTGTTTGTTTGTTTGTTTGTTTTTAAATCTCCAGTGAAGTGAATTCCTTAGACTATTTACATAATTTCCTCCCATGATCCACTGTATGTCAGGAATGTGTTTTGAACAGCATTTGTAATATGCCATTCTCACTTCATCTTGTAGATATTCAGATTTAAACTGATTAGCATTCACATTGTCAAAGTTCTGTTATGTTGGGCAAGGATGATCTATGTTAGGCACATTTGTTTTTGATTATTACAACTTATTTTCACTGCAAACTTTCCTGACAACACATTTACCCTGCAACAAGACTTTTATTCAGCCTCACTGGCATTGATTTGACGCTTCACAGTTAACAAGTGACTCCTCAAGCACTGAAAAAATATCAGTATCTCTAGTTTTCACTAGTGAATATCTGAAAATTGGAAGTAATATACCTAGTCAAAACATGGATAGGCACTAGATGATGAGAGTGATCACTTTGTTTTCATTGCAAAGAAAGACCAGACCAAAAAAAAAATAAAAATTTGCTGATTGACTTTCTGTCATATATTTTCTAACCCACTATAAATTGCAGGATTGCTGCTGTTTGAATTCTGTTTGCGTTACTTTACTGAAGAACTGAAAAAACATGAACTGGACAAAGGCAGGTCTTTTGTAGAAATAAATGTCATTCAGCACTTATCTGTAAGTGAATAACAAGGTCTGCAGTCATTTTCCAAAAGCTTGTCAACCCACTGAGAACAAACTGTCTGAGCAGTAGATTCACTTCACTTTGGATGGCCTAAAGTGAAACATTTTAGTCTGAATTACTCATCCTAATCTCTGATATTGTGAGCAGAGGTACTCCTGCAGAGGACAATTCAAACGGACTACGTTAGCTGGTTACATGGCAGTGAGATAGAAGCCCAAAACAGATTTCATTAACCAACAGTGATGTGTTCTTAAAGTGCTAGCATGGCTGTCACACTTCCAGAGTATTCAATTCAAAGAGGTATGAGTGGGACTGATAACAGTAAAGTTATATCAACAGATAATTTCCTCCAGGGTACTTCACATTTATTCAGTTTTGTGTTCCAAATGCTACAGCAAAACAAGACAGTCACTTCCAGAAGTCTTCCAAAAGAAAAAGAAACAAAAAGTTCCTCCTTTCCGATAAAATTACATTATTATGCTACTGTATAATAATAGGCTATGCTTTAGAAGTTGCAATGATAAATAATAATAATAATAAATAATAATAATAATAATAATAATAAGGGCCCAGATTCTAGAAGACAGAGAATAAAGACATTTTTGGTGAATCTGCTTCAATATCGGATGGTTTGTTAATAGAACCTTTAAATGAAAAGGAAGAAAAATGAAGCTTATGCAGGTAGCTTTTTCTTCCTATAAATTTTGCTACGATAATATAGTAAGTGTATTCACTCATCAACTATCAACTATAAATGATACTATGAAGAGTTAGAATATTTAAGAGAGGTCCTGATAATTGTAGTTACTAATTTCAAAAAAAGTGCCAAACTGTAGACCACAAGAAAAAAAAATCTATAAACATCATCAGAACAAGAAATTAGTCTGCAGTTTCCATGAGGCTGTTTTTGAATATTAGTTTCATTAGGAGCATTTATTCCCACAATTTCCTCTAAGACAAATTAAACCAAAAGCTAATCGGGAGGAAGATAACTTTAATATGTTGTGCTGTGTTTGATATCTATTCCACTATGAGCTACTTTACAGTGTGTTTTCTCAGAAACTGAGATTATTTGTGGTAAACAAAGGAAGAAATTCCATTCTGTTACATCTAAATTAACTCTAGCCTTGCTATTTTCAGTTCAATACTTCGTGATCTAAAACCATCTTATTTACATAAAGTTTTTTTATGAGAGCTGAGCAGGAATAAACCAAATGAGGTTTAATAAGAGCAAGTGTAGAGTCCTGCAACTGGGAAGGAACAACCGCATGTATCAGTACAGGCTGGGGGATGACCTGCTGGAGAGGAGCTCTGAGGAGAAGGATCTGGGGGTCCTGGTGGACAACAGGTTGACCATAAGCCAGCAGTGTGCCCTGGTGGCCAAGAAGGCCAATGGGATCCTGGTGTGCATTAAAAGGAGCGTGGCCAGCAGGTCAAAGGAGGTGATCCTCCCCCTCTACTCTGCCCTGGTCAGGTCTCACCTGGAGTACTGTGTCCAGTTCTGGGCTCCCCCATACAAAAAAGACAGGGATCTCCTGGAAAGAGTCCAGTGGAGGGCCACAAAGATGATACAGGGCCTGGAGCTTCTCCCCTGTGAGGAAAGACTGAGAGACCTGGGTCTGTTCAGCCTTGAGAAAAGAAGACTGAGAGGGGATCTTTTTAATGTTTACAAATATCTTGAGTGTGGGAGACAGAGGGATTTGGCCAACCTATTTTCAGTGGTTTGTGGGGACAGGACACCGGGCAACGGCCACAAAATGGATCACAGGAAGTTCCCCACCAACATGCGAAAGAACTTCACGGTGAGGCTGACAGAGCACTGGAACAGGCTGCCCAGGGAGGTTGTGGAGTCTCCTTCTCTGGAGATACTCAAGGCCCATCTGGATGCCTACTCGAGCAACCTGCTCTAGGGAACCTGCTTTGGCAGTGGGGTGGACCCAATGATCTCTTGAGGTCCCTTCCAACCCCTACAGTTCTGTGATTCTGTGATTAACACTGGACCCAGTACTGACCCCTGGGCTAGCTACAGGTCTCCAACTGTATTCTGTACCACTAAGCACAACCCTGTGAGCTCTACCATCCAGCCACTTGCCAATCCACCTCACCATCCACTCATCTATGACATATATGTCTATATATATATCACATTTTTTATGTTTTAGCTTGGTAGGGGGTTAATTAATCTAGTGTCATAGTGTGGAATAATTGCCTGAGGTGACTTAGAAATTAAACTTATGTTCACATTTCAAAGAAAAGGTACAGCACTGGAGAAGCTTCCAAGGTGGAGTGTAGCTGCACTACACAGAAGTTTCTGAGGCCTCCAACCTTAGATGCTGACCGCACCGGGGGAACTTGGTGTGCTGACTCTAAGAGGAACTGTACAGAGCATGGAGCGGAGTGGAGACACCACAGCCAGGCTCTGTGGTAAGATGGTAACTTGATTGTTCTTGTGCACACTGGAGATGATAAGCTGCACATTTTCTATCCTGGGCCAACAGCCTGCCATGTTGTTGTCAAAATGCTGTCCTTTTGGTGAACTTTTCCCATTATAATACCATTATAATACCAAAACACACCTCCCTACCAAAGGCTACCTGACTCCAAGGTGTAATCATGCCTCACTGAGCATGCACATTAAATTTTTCTAGTCTATACCTTTAAAAGTAAAGTGAGAATATTTTACACCAATAATAACAAAGGTATGTATGACTAGAGTCGCTCAAGCTTCACCTAAAAGATAGAAAATTATATAAATTAGCTTAAGGGAAAGCAGATGTTAGGGAAGATACCATCGTGACAGATACCTCCTGACTTATGGAATCAGTCAACAGGTTGAACCCCTCTTCCCCCTCATTGGGACACCTTTGGGTAAGATTTGAACACTTGGTTATACCAAGTGTCTCCGTGTGAAACTTAGAAATCTCTATAGAGTAGCTTTATATCTTTTAACACATTTGTAGACAGGCTGTGTTACTCATACCTTTGGGATTTGCACGTACTTTGTAAACAGTGAATTTATCACCAGCAATCCAAAGAACCTGTGGACTTGTTGCTTTAATAAATTGCACTGCTCATTAATCTAGCCATGGTAGTTCCCACTGAATGCGACCAAACTCTTTTAAGTGTGGCTGTGGCAGTTCATGTAACGTTACTAGACTGAGGGTGTATTACATTATTTGTGCATCCGTAATCATGATAGTCCAAAACACTGAACTCAACGGGACTTAAAACAACAAACTGAATCACTGCCAATTACTTTAACCTTTTATGCAGCACATAGTAAATGTACATTTGATGTAGGCCTAAACAATTTTTGATGGCCTTTAACAGAGTGGAACAGAAAGAAACAAATCTGACCATCACTCACTAGTATACACAGTAGTATAGGGGACATCTTAAGATTTTGTTTTTAACAGAAAAAAAAAGTATCTTTGTTCTCTTTTTCCCTTTTTTCATGAACTTACTAATTTGTTTTGACAGAAACTTGGTGGCATGAATAACTTAATAAGCTATTTTACATAAGCAAAGTGATGCTAAATTTTTCTTTGTTATACACAAGATATAGCAGTTCAGATTTTATGTGAGAGAGAAGACGTCAGTCTGGGGTAAATCTTCAGTGAGTTAGTTTAAAAATAATCATTGAGCTTCAGTAATTTAGAGCTACGGAAGATATGATTAAAAATGCACTGTATGAATCAGTAATGTACATGTACACTTCATCAATCAGTCCAGTGGCACAGAAGTCAAAAATGCTGTTTGATATTTACACAGAGAATCAAATAAGAAATGTACTTACTCTACTAATGGGCTTAACCTAAGCTTCACTATTAAGAAGTCACACAATCTTACTTAGCCTGGGGAGACACTAAACTGTAAAATAAACAATATTTTCTTTATAAATAAAAGCAGTAATGAATAACAGAAATAGAGTAAATATGATGAAGCAATATACTGTGTATTATAAAAACAAGAATGTCTCTCTCTTATCTCAAATAGCCATGAATTGAATTGATTTAATAAAAGCTAAAAACAAAGGGGGGGGGGGCAGGGGGGGGAGATGTTAATTAATATTTGGAAAACTTCATAGAATGTAAGCATTGTATATATGTATTAAAAAGCAACCATCATGACACCCTTGCAGTTAACAGTGAAATTTATGGCTGGATGGATATAATTAATCAGAAAGCCTTGTTGTGATTATATACATTCAGAATTCACATATACATACTTTACAGTAATTTTCAAGTTGTTTGCTAGCTCCACCATTCCAATACAAATTAAAATGAGACAGTTCCAATACAGATGCTGTTCTATTTCGTTGGACTGGTTGGAAAACAGCATGACATAAAAGCACCTGGTAGTCTTGGTGGACAAGAAGTTGAACATGAGGAAGCAGTGTGCCTTTGCAGAAAAAGCCAATGGTCTCCAGAACTGTATCAGGACAAGTATCACCAGCACATAGAGGGAGGTGATCCTTTCCTTCTAATCAACGCTGGTGGTCCTCACCTAGATTGCTGTGTCTAGGTCTGGGCTCCCCAGCACAAGAAAAATATGGACTTACTCAAGCAAGTCCAGTGCAAGGCCACAGAGATGGTTAAGGGACTGCAAACTCTTTGATATGGTAAGAGTCTAAGGGAGCTTGGATTTTTCAGCTTGAAGAAAAAAAGGCTTACTGAGGAGATTATCGATATGTTTAAATACCAATGATACCAATGGGACAGAATGGAAAAGAGGGAGCCAGATTCTTCTCAGACAAGAGAGAACGGGCAAAAAATCAAAACCAACAACAGAAAATGAAATTCAATCTGAATAAAAGAAAAAAGAAAGCTCTCTTAATTGTGCAGGTGATTGAGCCCTGCAACTAGCTGTCCAAGGAGGTTATGGAGTCTCCTTCCTTAGAGAAATTTAAAACACAGTAGCCAAGGTCCTGGACAACCTGCTCTAGCTGCCAGTGATTGAGCAGGGACAGTAGGACAAAATGGTCTCAAAAGCTCAGTTCCAGCCTCAATGTTTCTGTGATTTTGTGAATATATATATATATATACATATGTATATATTGACGACACAAAGCTCGGAGGAGTGGCTGATAGCCCACAGGGCTGTGCTGTTATTGGGGTGTGGTGTTGACTGCCTCTTCTGATGTGACCTCATAGGCAGGCCTTCCACCACATCCTCACCTACCTCTCCTTCAAGATCCAGGGCCTCAAATCGATTATGGAAGGGCACCTGGGAAGCAAGGTAGGGAGGCAGGGGGGTTGCCCGTGGCACCGAACTGGGGATCACTTCCAACCCTCCTCGTCTTTTTGGTCCCCTCCCTCTGCCCGACAGTGACTGGGCAAGGGCTCCACCACCCTCTGGGGGGCATCCCCCTGGTGCCCTTCTCACTGTCGTGTCAGGGAGTACACCAGTCAATCTCCTGCTCACAAGCCCTGATCCTCCTTAGTCTCTCCTCCTCCTCCTTGAGCTCAGCCACCATGGTGAGCAGACCTTCCACCTGAGAACAGGCGGTCTCCCTGCTGCCCTCCTCCCCTGACAGGGGCAGGCTCAGGCACTCCCTGCAGCCAGAGACCTGAGCAGCCATGTCTCTGTGCAGGCCCTCCATCTGGGTCGCCTCAGTCTTTCTGGAGTGAGCTCTCTGCCTAGTGGACACCATGGTAGGTTTGATGTCTCACAGACTGACAGTAGGTGAGCTGATCTCCCAGGTGAATTGGTGCAGAGCTCCCATGCCCTGCCACACAGGCTGCACATCCACATGTCTGTTAAATACCTCCTGGGATGGGGACTCCATCACTTCCCTGGGTAGCCCATTCTAATGCTTGACCACCTTCATCTTGAAGAAATTCTTCCTAATATCAAATTAAAACCTCCTTGGCAACCAGGAGACGGTTATTGGGCTGAAATTAGGACATCTAATCGTTATTTCAGGGCAAGGTCCTTATTCACTTGTATGGATTTCATTCGATTTCTCTCCCTTATTATAAAAGCTCTTACGTATGTTATCTTTATTCACTACTATGTAGTAATAATCAGCCATAATGCTCTTTTTCTGGAAGACTTTTGGAACTGAAAAATGTTAAAGGACATTCAGCTGACTTGAACAGTTAGTTCAGTCACCAGAAAAAGTGCCTATTGGTTAAGACTGAACATTAACTTCTTGAAAGAGCAGCAAAATATACTTCAGTCTATTTCCTGTTGAGTAATTCTGTGACACTGACAAAGAAGTATCTGTGAATTTATTTGCTAGAATGGATGCTGCCACCAGCAATTTCATGTATATGTTTTATGAACATGTAGACTTCCCAGAGTTTATGAGTTCACTTGAAAGTGCAGAGATTTTTGGAGAAATTAAACTAATGAATAGTGACATAACTATGCCCTCAGATTTGCATATATTAATAACATAAGACAAAGGAGAGCGATAATTTAGTTTTGAGCTTAGCAACTCTGTAAAATTTAATATTATACAACAAGTTCCCAGTGTTTTTGATTCCCACAATCTACACTGAGGTCATTTTTTTGTTTGTTTATTGCTATTAAATGATTTTTCCCAAAGGGAAGCATTTGAAAAGAGAATCATATAATTACAGTACACTCTTAATTTAATTTGTTTTCAATAAACAAATTAGTTATAATGCCTGCAAAAGAATCCTGGGTAGAATTTGGAATAATAAATAAATAAATAAATAAATAAATGACCAATAGCCCACAATAATAGTGATGAGATAGTTATCTCAGTTACAGGAGTATAACATGATTAAACACTCTATTAGTCATAGAAAGAATAATTATTTTCAGAATAGCAAAATTAATAGTTATTTCAAGGTACTTTTTAATACAGTTCCAGACAGTGACGTTTTACAGTTCAAATCCAAAACTTTGTTTTAAATCTGAGGATTTCAAAACCTGGAAATAATAAGTTGTAGTATTTTGGTTTAGACCATCATAAAGGCAGATCAAGAACATCATTAAGAGTCACCTCAGTGTTCAGCAGCTTCTCAAAGGTCTGTTTCCATCATCATTTGTCTTTACATGTTTTTGCAGAATGAAATGTAATGAAAAAAATGCACACTACTTTGATTTAACTTTGTATTGGTGATATATTTCAGAAACTTCTATTATGTGAATTGACACCTTGCAATCTGCAAATGTCATTTGTGATGTAAGCTAACTAATATAGAGAGTCAAGGAAGACTAGAAACACACCTCAGGAAAAATACTGCAGTTCTTAAAAGCAGTGTATGCATGAAATTCAATGAGCATGGAACTACAGTGCATAACACAAGACCTTGAATATTAAAATGTCTTGAACAATTTTTTAAAGTTGAAGATTTTTTTTTTCTGTGTATGTATTTTTTTTAAGTTAAAATATTGCTTTTATCTTCTTATGATGATAAAAGAAAACATAGTCTAAAGCAGTTGATAAAAATCATATCCTAGATAAACAGAATCTGTGAAGCAGCATCAGTCAAGAAAAAAAAATCTAATGAAGATAACAGAGTTCCCTTTGCTTTACTATATGCAACTCAGATCAGAATCTGCTACACATGGACACTTACTGATCTGAGATAACATCAAAGCTAACTCATTTTCTCATGTAATTCCAGATTTTAGGACTGGAAAGTATAGTTTAGTGACAGCATAATTAGATGGAAGAATTAAACATGTAAATAATTGTTTCCTATAAGAATTCATGCTCAAAATTGACATAATACACAGCAACACTATAAAACTGTCTGATTCATAGGGTTATGCTACACTATTCTCCAGCCGCCATTATATCACTGGTGAGCTTCGACCTTTTCTGTACATATATTTGCTTCAAAGTTAAAGAAAGTCTAAAGAAGAGATTTAAAATTTCTGTATTAGGTGAACTTTGGTACAAAGAATGTGATGTGTCTTTACTGCACCTGTTAGCATCTTTTTAATACATCCCTATGGATTACAAAACATGTAATGCAAACCTATTTGGTAGCAAAGCTAACCGAAACTGAAGAGTGGCATTTGATTTGCATAACAGTAGCAATTATTAAACTACATTTTATAAAATCTTTGAGCTCAAACCAACAGTCTGAATACAGCTTTTAAAAATCTAACAGCCATAGAATGCTCAACATCCTACCCTTCACACTGATGTGATTAAAGAGATTCCTAAAATATTGCTGCTGTAGGGGTACCTCATATGCCATTGTACTCAGTCTGGCTGGGATGGAGTTAACTTTCCCTGCAGTGGCCCATACATTGCTGTGCTCTGCACTTGTAGCTAGAACAACATTGGTATCACACCAGTGTTTTGTCTATTGCTGAGTAGTGCTGGCACAGCATCAAGACTCCCCACCCCCCACCCAGGAGTCAGTAGACTGAGGGTGGGCAAGAGTTGGGGAGAGGACATCACCAGGGCAGCTGACCTAAAACAACCAAAGGAATATTCCATACCATATGATGTCACACTCAGCAATAAGTGTTGATGTCACACGCAGGCCCTGCTTCCAGGGACATGGTTGAACATTGCTTATTGATGGGAAGTAGACAGCAATTTCTTTTTTCTTTCTCTGTGCTTCCCAATGGCTTTTTTTTTTTTTTTTTTCCAGCATACTTTCTTCTCCCCCTCTTATTCTGAGGAGGGGGAGTAATAGAGCAGTTGTGGAGTTGTGGTGGAGTTCAGCTGCCTAGCAAGGTAAAACCACCACAGTCCTTTCTGGCACCCAATGTGGGGCAGGAAGAGTTAACAGTAGATTCTATTAAAATGCTTATGATTAACATGCTTGCTAGTCACCATGTTTGGTTTGATGTTAATATTTTTTCCATGCGGCCCTGTCTTCTGTAATCCATGTGTAGGCCAGAGATCCTGTTTCGCTGCCTAAACATACACAGCTTGCACCCTCAGACAGTTCCTCAGACACCCAAGACATCTGCACGGGACTGATAACATGATACAGGATCTAGAGTAAAGGCAGCTGAAGGTAAGGTGAAATACCTTCGGTTTTCTTAGCTGGCTGTCGCAGATGAAATTATATACTTCACTCATAAGACAGAAGGAGCAATATATTTACTGATATAATATAGTGATCTAACAAAGCTTAATCATAAACAAGACAGCAACTTTACAAGATTTGAGGCAGCAAGGTACACTGGACTATTTACTGCATATAGGAAAATGTAAGTCAGATGCTCCATGGAGACCCTCTCCCCCTCACTGAGTCACAAGCTTCAGGGTGGACCCCCTTGCTTTCTAAATTCCTTAAATTAAAGAGGTAAGGAGACTAGGTGCAGATGAATCCACTCCTAGTCTCAAACTTGGTCAACAGTTTTTGTCTAAAGGTTTATATGTGCACAGTCAATCTAAGACATAACCTTAGAGATGCTTACAAAGTTTAGCAAGCTATTAATCACTTACCAAGGATCTGTTGTGGCAAGGAATCTCTTGTGAGGAGTAACAGATCTCTGCAGCAGGTATGACCTTGATAGATACCCCTACTAAATGGGATAATTCTGTCATGCAGCCAGCTGTCATGCAGAAGAGCTCAAAGGGCTCTTGAGCTGCTCGCTATTTATGGAGCAAGACTGAGGTAATATGGCAGACTAATAATCATATTTTTTTATTATTTTTTTTTTTAGGCATATACTTCATTGGCCCTTAGCTGCTGGACAAGATATCCGTCAGTTTCTCCAGAACCCAGTTTGAGCTAACATTGTGGTCACTATCTGCCCAAGCAAGGCCTTGGGTGTAACAGCCAGTATTTGAGCAAAGCAATTACCAAACTGAAAGCGAGAAGTGGGGGAGAGCACACTGTCACACTGGCAGAAGATTCACAGATTCACAGATTCACAGATTTCTCTAGGTTGGAAGAGACCTCAAGATCATCGAGTCCAACCTCCGACCTAACACTAAGTACTCCACTAAACCATATCCCTAAGCTCTACATCTAAACGTCTTTTAAAGACCTCCAGGGATGGTGACTCCACCACCTCCCTGGGCAGCCCGTTCCAATGCTTAATAACCCTTTCGGTAAAGAAGTACTTCCTAACATCCAACCTAAAACTCCCCTGTCGCAACTTTAGCCCATTCCCCCTCGTCCTGTCACCAGGCACGTGGGAGAATAGCCCAACCCCCACCTCTCTACAGCTTCCTTTCAGGTAACTGTAGAGAGCGATGAGGTCGCCCCTGAGCCTCCTCTTCTCCAGGCTGAACAATCCCAGCTCCCTCAGCCGCTCCTCGTAAGACTTGTTCTCCAGACCCCTCACAAGCTTGGTCGCCCTTCTCTGGACTCGCTCGAGCACGTCCATGTCCTTCCTGTAGCGAGGGGCCCAAAACTGAACACAGTACTCGAGGTGCGGCCTCACCAGAGCCGAGTACAGGGGCACAATCACTTCCCTCGACCTGCTGGCCACACTGCTTCTTATACAGGCCAGGATGCCATTGGCCTTCTTGGCCACCTGGGCACACTGCTGGCTCATATTCAGATGTTACAAGATGTTACATTTACACAGATAAATTAAGTACAAGATTTGCCATGACTTCTGTGGGAATTGACACCTAAAGGATTGAAACTGGTGCCTAAACATCAGTGTTTGTTGACCTCTAATATACACTTGATTATATGAGACAGCTGCAGCTATGGCTAGCAGGTGCCTTATAGCACACCTCAGCCCATCAGCCTGAGCTCAGACAACATATACAATTTTAAAAAGCACTAGACACCTGTATGTAGGCAATAGGTCACCTGCATTTAGATGTCTGAGCTGAAACACATTGCTAGATTTAGGCAGCTAAACATAGGAGTCTTATAATTTACAGGTAAGTTCAAGTCATGTTAACTTTGATGGAATTGATAGTAGACAGTAGACTACCCAGACCTTCCTCATGCCATGAGGAACATATTTCAGGATTTCAGACTTCCAGCACTCCTATTTACTTATTTATGCTGCCAAATTCTTTTTTTCTTGGATGCTTGTTTCAGGTATATTAAGAAAATTGCTCTAGCTGTATGAGCAGCTTGTATATTAATTAACACCTGACTGAAGAAATACCATCTTGTAACATAATTTGAAGCATAGTTGGAAATCAGGTTTTGATTGTAAAGTCCTCTGTGTTAAATTGTAATATTGATCACTATTACTTCAGGGAGGCACATGGCAAATAATGAAAGTTGAAACTATGGTGAAATTGGAAGCGTTAAAACTTTAAGCATATTAATCATTAAAAGAACAGTATGGGGTGGGAGAACAGTGGACAGCTGAAAAAAAAAAGAAAAAAAAAAGTTACAGCCTTAGTATAGTAAAATGTAGACCAGCTAAGTTAAATCAATTCTTTGTTTAATACAAGCAACTACTGATAAATCAGATCATACAGCTTTCAAGGCACAAATAATTACAGATCTGATAAAAGAAGTCAATAATTGCTTGCTGAAACATTTAAACAAGCAGTGTCTATTTGTAAAACTTCAGTAATCAATCTCTGTCTCGTGCTTCAGGACATTTTTGCTGTTACGGCATGCCATGTGATGGAATACCTTCACTAGTATTGGCAGTATTATTTAGGCTTAATTCTAAGTTAGTGCAGGGGTAAACAAGGGCTCAAATGTGCAATTGTCTCATTAACATCTTAATAAAATAGAATATGTGATAAGACATAAGAGAAAAAAAAATCTATATTATTAATACTGGAGGAAAATACAACATCATGGCTGCCCTCACATATCATAGAATTATTACAGTTGGAAAAGACCTCTAAGATCATCTGGTCCAACCATCCCCTTACTACAAATTTCACCCACTAAACCATGTCCCTAAGCACCACATCCAACCTTCCCTTCAATACCCCCAGGGATGGTGACTCCACCACCTCCCTGGGCAACCCATTCCAATGCCTGACTACTCCTTCAGAGAAGAAATATCTCCTAATTTCCAACCTAAACCAACCCTGGCACAATTTGAGGCCATTCCCTCTAGTCCTATCTCTTAATAGCAAGGAATATATTTGCTATTTCCCATCAGCAGGCAGATTTTCAACCAATTCCAGTAACGCAGGGCTCATCCCACACAAAATCTTGTGCAAACAGTATTACTCCAAATGCCTTCACCCTTCCTTCTTCTTTACCCTAACTTTTACTGTTAATTGTGACATCACATAGTATGGAACATCTCTTTGGTCAGTCTGGGTCAGCTGTCCTGGCTTTGTACTCCCTCAGCTTCTTGTGCACCCCCAGCCTCCTCACTAGCAGGACATCATGAAAAGCAAGAAACTCCTTGGCTATGTGTAAGCACTGCTCAACAACAACTGAAAACATTGGTGTGTTACCACTACTATGTTCATTAAAAATCCAAAACACAGCACTGTATGAGCCTCTACAAAGAAAATTAAATCTAGTTCAACCAAAAGCGTGGCAGAGAGCCAACTAGAAAAGGTTGAAAAAAAGGCCAACTAAAAAGCACCCCCCAAAAAAACTAAAAAGCTAAAAAAAAAAAAAAAGCCAAAAAGCCAACTAGAAAAGGTCCTCCTAGATTTGTTGCTTGTAAACAGAGAGCGTTTCATGGGTGAAGTGGCAATTGGTGGCTGTCTTGGCCATAATGACCATGAAATAGTCAAGTTCTAAATTATTGGTGATAGGAGGAAACTGCCACCAAATGTTCAGCCCTGGACTGGGGGAGGAGCTTCCAACTCAAGATATTCAATAATTCTATGATTATATGAAAATTATTTGAAGGCTTAATAAGGTATAATTTAGATATTCCTTAGATTTTATTTAAAGCAAAACCATTGGTAACACTTTAGCTGCAGTCCTAATTCTGAGATTCGACTTAAGAAATTACATTTCATAGGGGAAATGCGTTAAACGAATTTGAGATACTGGTTCTAGGTCTTTGTGAGTTGTGGTAGTTTTACCCAGCTGGGCAGCTGAACTCCACGACAACTGCTTTCTCTCTCTCCCTCCTCAAAGAGAAAGGGAGAGAAAACACGATGGAAAGGGTTGAGATAAGGACAGGGAGATCACTCAACAGTTATTGTCAGGGGCAAAACAAACTCATCATAAACAAAAACACCTTCCCCACATACATCTTCTTTGAAGTGCTCCCCTCGAGCGGTGCAGGGGAATGGAGAGTAGGGGCTGCAGTCTGTCCCTAAAGTTTCATTCCCTCTGCTCCTTCACTGTTACTCTCTGCCCCTGCTCCAACATGGGGTCCCTCACACAGGATATCATCCTTCCTTGGACTGATCCTGCGTGGGCTTCCCACAGGTAGCAGCTCTTCAATAACTGCTCTAGATATGGGTCAGTAGGACAGGGTCCATCCGTCAGGTGCAAAATGCTCCAACATGGGTCCCCCACGGGCAGCAGCTCCCCCCAGACCTCCTGCTCCTGCATGGGCTCCTCTCCACGGGCTGCTGCTCCGGCCCGGGGCCTGCTCCTGCGGGGGCTCTCCATGGGCCGCAGCCTCCTCCAGGCCACATCCACCTGCTCCACAGGGGGCTCCTCCACGGGCTGCAGCGTGGAGATCTGCTCCGTGTGGGACCCATGGGCTGCAGGGGGACAGCCTGCTCCACCAGGGGCCTCTCCACAGGCCACAGGGGAACTTCTGCTGCATGCCTGGAGCAACTCCTGCCCTCCTTCTGCACTGACCTTGGGGGCTGCAGGTCTGCTTCTCATTCCTTGTGATCCCAGCTGCTGTTGCGCAGCAGTTTTTTTCCCTCACAGAGGTGCAAACAACATCACTCACTGGCTAGGCTCTGGCCAGCAGCAGGTCCCTTGGGAGCCTGCTGAAACTGACCCTTACCTAAGATGTGGCAGCTTCTAGACTAGATAAAGCATATCTAGAATACACTTACTTCTTCTAATATGATAGCCACATTGATTAATACATTCTAATGTTATTATTCCAGAATTACAGTTTTGAACATTACAAGAAAAGAGCAAATATCTAAAAGTTTTTCATAGAGAAATGTTGCATTTGAATAAAAAGCATAGTTAATCCTGTATATGAGTATATAAATACTGTTTTACAAGTTTTAGTGGCAGGTGTGGATTGATAACAAATACAAGACAACATGAAAATGTTACCCATCAAAAGAGCTGGTCATGTAAATAACAAGAAGAATGATAACCAGAATCTGAGATTATTTATATCTTCTGAGTTTATAAAACTTTTCTCTTTTCAACACTACTAACATTAAATGAATTTACTGTTTAAATATTTTTATTTGCATGTGGAGTTTACATTCACAAGTGATAGAGATTACACTAGTAAAATGCTATTTTGACTTATTTCTGTGTAGAGCTAACACAACTAGCAGAACAATATGAACAAGTATTTTATTACCAAATTCACAGATTAAAAAAATAAGATAAAATGTTCTTGCAGAAGAAATAATGAATATTTTCCTAAAAAAAAAAAAAAAAAGAAAAAAAAAAGTTATTACCGTTATCTAGTTTTAGCTTATGTTGCAGACAAAGGATCTTGAATTAGCCTTTTCTCATTTAAAGCTTCCCTAAAGTTTGATAAGTCAATTACAGTAATGACACTGAAACAGGCTTTTCGTTGTTGTTTTCAACAAAACTGTTGTAATGAATTCTAAACCACAATCTATGAGTCTGCATAAATCCAAAGGCTTTGGTCTAGAGAGAAGAAACAAGTCTTTAGAAATCTTTACTGCTATTTTCTTGGGTTTTGCTAGACAAAAAAAATAATAAAATAAAATAAAATAAAATAAAATAAAATAAAATAAATAAAATAAAATAAAATAAAATAAAATAAAATAAAATAAAATAAAATAAAATAAAATAAAATAAAATAAATAAAATAAAATAAAATAAAATAAAGTAAAATAAAATAAAATAAATAAAATAAAATAAAATAAAGTAAAATAAAATAAAATAAATAAAATAAAATAAAAAACAACACACAAAAACAACTTTATTCTATGAAATCTCAGTGACTGCAATCAAATATATAAGGCAACCATACCTTTTGGTATCTATCTTCATGTCAGTGTCAACTCTGGAGCTCTTAAGAAAAAAAAAATAAAGCAATTTCTTGTTTTATCAACATACAGAATATTGGATATATTTAAGGAAGCAGGTGAAATTATATGCAATATCTGAATAAAAAACTGAAAATTAGCATTAGTTCCTTGATTCCCAGCCAGTAATAAGAAAAGTAATCAATCTCCTGTTAAAGGTTGTTCTAACATAAATATATAATTCAAATATAAAATAAGATAAAATAATAATATATAAAATAAGATAAAATTTTTGATATGATAAATGCATCCAATACTTTCATGTAATTTATAGATCATTTGAGAGCTACAGTCAAAAAGATTTTATGTTAGAATTCTTAGGTGTGTATATATATATAAAATGAGAAAATAATGTAGGTATCTTATGTATATATAATATGATTAAATTATATATAATTGATTATACACATAATTTACATATATAATATATATATTTTTATATATATATAAATTATATAATAAGACACACATACGAATAAAGATGTTTATTCTTGCACTTGCCTACTTTTTCAGATTAGGTGTATGATTTTTTTTTTTTTTAAATCAAATTTTTGCTGTGAAGATACAACTTTCATAACAAAATAAGGGAAGGTACTGAAACTACTGAAATTTTGCTAAACAGACAAATTGAAATAATGTATTAACAAAACCCTGAACACAATGGCTGAATGGAAAATTCCTGTACTGAACTACAGGCAGAATTTACTTTTTTTTCTTTTTTTTTTTTTTTAAATGGAGGTATCTTTGTTTAAACACCATTTGGCAATCACATAAAACACACTGGTTTTAGCAGATGTCAGTAGATACTTAAAATTTTGTATCAGTAAAATTATTGCATAAATTCATTCAAATAAAATACATTCTTTTACAATCTGTACAGATACAATCCAGAAAAATCACCAGACACATCAGATGCATAGAAAAGTATTATTTCAAAGTGTTTGTGTCTTATACATTGACTGTTGATTATTATTTTTAAGTATTCTCAAAGGACAGGAAAAAAAACCAACACAAACAAAACAAACAAACAACAACAACATCAAAATGCTAAAAAGCCATGAAGATATTACATCAGTATTAGGGCCAGTGCTCTTTAATATCTTTATCAATGATCTGGATGAGGGGAACGAGTGCACCCTCAGTAAATTTGCAGACAACACCAAGTTAGGTGCATCTGTTGATCTGCTCAAGGATAGGAAGGTTCTGCAGGAGGATCTGGATAGGCTGGACCCATGGGCTGAGGCCAACTGTATGAATTTCAGTAAGGCCAAGTGCTGGGTCCTGCACCTGGGGCGCAACAACCCCAAGCAGAGCTACAGGCTGGGAGATGAGTGGTTAGAAAGCTGCCTGGCGGAGAAGGACCTGGGAGTATTGGTTGATAGCCGGCTGACTATGAGCCAGCAGTGTGCTCAGGTGGCCAAGAAGGCCAACAGCATCCTGGCTTGTATCAGAAGCAGTGTGGCCAGCAGGTCTAGGGAAGTGATTATCCCCCTGTACTCGGCTCTGGTGAGGCCGCACCTCGAGTACTGTGTTCAGTTTTGGGCCCCTCGCTACAAGAAGGACATGGAGGTGCTCGAGCGAGTCCAGAGAAGGGCAACGAAGCTTGTGAGGGGTCTGGAGAACAAGTCTTACGAGGAGTGGCTGAGGGAGCTGGGGTTGTTCAGCCTGGAGAAGAGGAGGCTCAGGGGTGACCTCATCGCTCTCTACAGGTACCTTAAAGGAGGCTGTAGCGAGGTAGGGGTTGGTCTATTCTCCCACGTGCCTGGTGACAGGACGAGGGGGAATGGGCTAAAGTTGTGCCAGGGGAGGTTTAGGTTGGATATTAGGAAGAACTTCTTTACTGAAAGGGTTGTTAGGCATTGGAATAGGCTGCCCAGGGAAGTGGTTGAGTCACCATCCCTGGAGGCATTTAAGAGATGTTTAGATTTAGAGCTTAGTGATATGGTTTAGTGGAGGAGTTGTTAGTGTTAGGTCAGAGGTTGGACTCTGTGATCTTGGAGGTCTCTTCCAACCTAGATGATTCTGTGATTCTGTGATATATATATATGTATATAAAGAGAACAAGTATTTATTATATTATACATTATATTGACAAGTAAATTTACTTGTACTTTTAAAAATATTCTCAGGGAAAGTAGCGTGCAAATTTGTGATATAAAAATAAGGCCTACAGAGAAAAGTAATAGAAGGTTGACAGAGTAAGTCTACTATATATAAAATGTCAGTTATATTTTATCCCTTTTTCCATTGTTTCCCTTATCAATGTTTCCATTGACATTTCCAGATTCATAAGATAACCTTTAACTATCCATCTCATCATTGTGAATGCATGGGAACTCTGTACTACAGAACTATATTGAAGAATCAGTTAGGTGAACCTTTAATGTTCACATACAATATAGTCACTCAGTCAGTTACTTTTTTCAATTTACAAAATAAATAAATTAAAAAAAAAAACATACTGAAATTCCCCCCAAAATATTTAAATATTAGTCTTAAGCCACAAAATTTTATTTTTAATGAACTTCACTCATAACTGTTTTAAATGGTTTGAATTTTCGTGTCAGTGATATGGTTCACATTATTCTTAGGAAAAAAAAAAACAAGAGAGAGAGAAAAAAACTTTTGGAGAAGGCAGAAACATTAAGTGAACATTCAAACATTTTTGTTATAATTAGTCCTTTTCACATTTTTGTTTGTTTGTTTTTAAACACAGAATAATGCATTCATAAAATTGTTTGAGTTGGATGGGACCTTAAAGATCAACTAATTCCAACCCCTCTGCCATGGGTAGGGACACCTTCCACTAGACCAGGTCGCTCAAAGCCCCATCTAATCTGGCCTTAAACACTTTCATGCATGGAGACGTGCACAGCTTCTCTGGGCAACCTGTGCCAGTGCCTCACCACCTCTGAATAAAGATTTTTTTCTCAATATCTAATTTACATCTACCCTTATTTAGGTTAAAACCTTTTCTACTTGTCCTATCACTACACAGTCTGACAAAGCGTCCCTTTCCTGATTTCTTGTAGGCACCTCCAGTACTCTGTAGGTACTGGAAGGCCACTATGGGGTCTCCCCAGAGCTTTTTCTTCTCCAGGTTGAACAACCCCATCTCTGCCTGTCTGTCTTCAAAGGAAAGGTGTTCCAGCCCTCTGATAATGGCCCTCTGCACTTGTTCTAATAGGTTGATGTCCTTCTTGTACTGGGGGTCCCAGAACTGAATGCAGTACTGTTGTGGTTTAACCCAGCTGGCAGCTAAGCACCACACAGCCATTCGCTCACCCTCCCCTCTCCCTCTCTGGGATGGGGGAAGAGAATAAGCAAAAAAAAAAAAAAAATAAAGACTGTGGGTTGAGATAAAGACAGTTTATTAGGACAGAAAAGAAAGGAAAATAATAATGATAACAGTACCACTACTAATAATGTGTACAAAACAAGTGATGCACAATGCAATTGCTCACCATCCACTGACTGATGCCCAGTCTAGCCCCGAGCAGCCAGTACCCCCCACCCCGGCCAGCCACCCCCCCCATATTAATTGTTCAGCATGACATCGTATGGTATGGAATACCCCTTTGGCCAATTTGGGTCACTTGTCCTGGTTCAGTCCCCTCCCAGCTCCTGCTGCACCCCCAGCCTGCCCACTGGCATGACAGCAAGAAGCTGAAAAGTCCTTGGCTTAGTGTAAGCACTGCTCTGCAACAATTAAAACATTAGTTTGCTATCAACATTATTCTCATCCTAAATCCCAAACACAGCACCATATCAGCTACTAGGAGGAAAATTAACTCCATCCTAGCCGAAACCAGAACAAGTACTCCAAGTGGGGTCTCACAAGAGCTGAGCAGAGGGGGAGAATCACCTCTCTCAACCTGCTTGACACAATTCTTTTGATGCAACCTATTGACTTTCTGGGCTCCAAGCTCACATTGCCAGCTCACGTTGCGCTTCTCATTAATCAACACCCCCAAATCCATCTCCTGTGGGCTGGTCTCAATCCATTCTCCACCCAGCCTGTATTTATGCTTGGGATTGCCCCAACCCAGATGCAGGACTTTGTACTTGGCCATCTTGAACATGAGCTTCACATGAGCACAACACTTAAGTGTGTCAAGTTCCCTCTGTCAAGGTCCCACACTTTCCGCCAACAAGTTAACTGCACCACACAACTTGGTGTCATCAGCAAACTTACTGAGAATGCACTCAATCCCACTCTCCATGTCACTGACAAAGGTGTTAAGCAGCACCAGTCCCAATACTGACCCCTGAGGAACACCACTTGTTACTGATCTCCACTTGGACATCGATCTGCTGACTGCAACTCTTTGAGTGCAACCATCCAGCCAATTCCTTATGCAACAAGTTGTCCATCCATCAAATCCACGTCTCTCCAATTTAGAGACAAGGATATCATGGGGGACAATGTCAAATGCTTTGCACAAGTCCAGGTAGGTAATGTTCAATGCATATTATTAAGCCCAAATGATCCATACTTTTTTACTACTGATGCAAGACTAAGAGCATAATGGAGAATTAGAATATCAAGACGACCTTTTAAGCAAGCAGTCAACTTAATAAAAATACATCATATCTGATTTCTGTGCTTTGCTAGACTTCAGTCAGCTAGAAACAGCTTCCAGTAGGTGTGAAGTCACTGTTTCATACCTGCAATCTTTTATTATCTAGTACAGAAGAACTGCAGAGTTTGATTGCACTGGCAAATTATTTTTCCAAAGGATAAAACAGCATGCAAATTAAGAAAAACAAAACCAAACTGAGCAAAGAAACAAACAACAACAACCCAACCCACAAAACTGCATTGAAACTCACTGTGGATATATGACAGTGTGGCAAACAAACAAACAAAAACAATTATAAAATTGCTGCCTTTAAGTGACTATAGTTAAGAACAGAATATTTGCTTTTTCCAGACATGAAATGTCTGCTATTGGATACCTAGTTTCTGAGGTAAAGCATCAGATATTTTCTAGGCTTGGAAAAACAACACCAAAACAGTCAAATGAACAACAATTTCTTGTTTCATTAGTTGAAATTTAAGCTATCAGGATATTGTCTCATTCTCAACTGTTATATGCCTAAGAGGTAGGCAAGATTCACCTTTTGTACCTTTGGTATCTGCACTGTGGGTATCTGTATCTTAAAATAATAATATTAATTAATAATAATAATAATAAAAAGTATTTGGCATGTGATTAATTTAATTAAAAAATAGATGTCTTAAAGTTCATTTAAAAAAAAATTGTCTGCGTGTGTTCAAATAAATCCCCCTGGTATCTGCTGAGTGCTGCCCATCAAATGAAACAGGCAAAATGAAAAGGGAAAATTATATGGCAGCATTACTAAGGGTTCAAATATGAGCTGAATGGTCTTCCATTTCTCAAAGATCATACTCTTTAAAAAATTTGTATTTATTTTTTTTGTCAAAAAAGTTGGAAAAAGCCTGCTTACATTCACTTTAGTTCATGGTTCAGAGGAGTAAGAGGCAATACATCATTTAGAGGCTATAATCATAAGTGCAAAAGTCAAAAAGGAGTTTTAGAGAACTGTTTAGGAAGTTATCTGTTAGTATTCAAGACTATGCCTATGTTTAATAAAAAAGGCTAGAATGGAGATTTAAGTACTGGACTTCCTTAATAATCTTCCTGTTTATTGTCAGCTTGTTCTCTGGCTTTGTTGGAACTTTTCTATTCAATTCTTTCCAACAACAACAACAACAACAAATTAAATTAAATTAAATTAAATTAAATTAAATTAAATTAAATTAATAAAATAAAATAAAATAAAATAAAATAAAATAAAATAAAATAAAATAAAATAAAATAAAATAAAATAAAATAAAATAAAATAAAATAAAATAAAATAAAATAAAATAATAAATAAAAATTCTACAGTGAGAGTTAACCCTAAAAAGTATGGTCACTTGCTAATCTGTGTTGTCTGGACTTGAGACTGATGACTTGTCTCTGTCCCTTTCTTCTTTCACGCTACAGCCATATTCAAATAAAGTAAATTTTTTTTTTTTTTTCTTCTCCTGTTTGCCCCAACAGTTAAGGAACTCTTCTACAAACATTCTTTTTCAAAGGAAAATAAGGCATAGGAACTACCTCTTTGTCTCTCATATAGTCAGGCTTTAGAGCACAGTAAGTATAGTATTTATGATACAGCTGTCACTTGGAACTATGATTCTGCCCCCTTGTGACTTCCTGAATGGTCATCAAATTACTAAAATCATGAGTTGCCCAGAGAAGTTGTGGATGTCCCATTCTTGGAAGTGTTTAAGGCCAGGCTGGATGGAGCTTTGAGCACCTTCGTCTAGTGGGAGGTGTCTCTGCCCATGGCAGGGGGGTTGGAATTAGACGATCTTTAAGGCACCTTCCAATCCAAACCATTCTATGATTCTAAGTTAGTATCAAAAGGAATAGACAAGCAAAAGTTGGCAACAAACAGCTCTGGTTTATAATCCAAGAGTTCTGTTTTATAATCTAATCTGTGAAAATTTATCCTTCATTTAGCATCATTTGATATGAATATACAGCATTGCAAAGACCCCAAGAAGAGACACAACAATCTTCAAGGAAGCATAAACTACTGAAAATGTATAATCTAAAATTACCAGATGAATGAATAAAATATATTACAGTTGTAAATATACAGTTAACACTACTTGATTTGCAGCTGTCTTGATAATTTCCAAACAAGCATCTGAAGATTCTCTAACATATTAGCATATCAATAGGAATAAAATTATGTTCATTCTTTATGTAAAATTGTGTTTGTTACATGCCATCCCAACTTCACATTCATTATGCTAGTTTTAGTTCTTAAGTCTTCTGGGTATTTTCAAGTTCACATTTTTAATGGACTCTTTAATGATAAAGCTGGAGTAAGCATTACTGTTAAAGCTAATATTATTGCCTACAGATAGATAGACAGATAGCTAGATAGACCAAGTGACCAAGATCAAAAGACAGTGAAGTGATGCTAGAGTTCCCTGAAATTTCTGACGTCTGTCTAGTTAATGCTTTGTCTTAGCAATAGGGTACAAAGTTAGTATCAATAAAGCATTGAAATAGAAGTTAGGAAACAGAATACTGCCATGCTTTAGGATTTTGTTTTGTTTTGTTTTGTTTTGTTTTGTTTTGTTTTCAAGATCCCTTGGGTAAAGTGCTGAAGAAATTGACAAGGACAATAACAGCAAATGTTGGTTAATACCAGGAAGAAAGAAGACTGTTGTTAGTACATGAACATTGGCGGTGAAGAAATGATGGAAAACTTGGCTAAGACAAAGCCATTGATAAAGATGACAAATGAAGTTAAAAAGAATAATTGCAGTTTTAAAATAGTACAAGGATTCTAATAATCAGTCTAGATTTCAAATCATATTCCTAAAGTCACTGAAACACATCCTGGAATTTACTAACATCCAGGCAAAACCTGTAACATAGAGATGAATGTGATATCCTAATATGTTGAAAGACATAAGTATATGCTGTACTAGCATTCTGACACACCAAAATAGATGTGGCCATGCATTTAATTCCAGTTTGCAAGTTTATTTTTTGCAGATAACTTGTTAGTTTGAAAACTCTGCATACTTTGAAAAATGAGTCAGTACAAATTTAAGTACCTTAACTATTGAAATCTTGTTTTTTCTGTTCTTTAGTCATGTAACAGCACCTGAAAAATTAAATGATGAAGTGAAATTCTAAAGTTACTATTAAACACCCAGTTGTCCATGGAATCAAAATAAAATCTATTAGAGAAAAAAAAAAAAGGCAAATAAGAAATAAAATAAAGGTAAAGTTTATTTATATTTATAGAGATAAGCAAATATGATCTTGAATATTAATATGCAAGCTTTTGTGCTTAAAATTTGCAAAGATATTTACAAACCTGTAATTATTTCCTTGAATACCATAAGCAATAATGTAGTAAGAAAAATGTCTTAGATCGATATATAAACAAGGCTGTTTCCTTATGAAAAATGGCGTATGCAGTCCAAGTCTTCTCTGAATCTTCTTGATATGAAAGCGAAAGTGAGGCAACAAAACTAAATTAGTGATGAAACTGTACAATAGCAAAAAAATGCAAGAATCTAATAATGCCTGTACCAGGAGCCAATAATTATAGAAAAAAAAAAAATCCATGAAAAGGGATACAAGTAATAATACTCCATGCCAGTAATTTCACTGACTCCCCCAACAGACTTACAGAATAAGAAATTATGTGATAAGAAACAATGAGTTGCTGGTCACATGTTCATGTCACTTTGATCTTATAGATCTCTAACTTATTACCCCCTAACCCCCTAATTATCAAATCTTGAATGTTTATATGACTACACCAATATGCCTGAATATCCCAACTATTTGAAATTAAATCTAAAATGTTCAGTGATTTCAAGTAGTAAAACAATTGCAATTTTAAATTTATAAAGATCTCCAAACTTTTTTTGAATGCACTAGCTGCAATGTTTTCCTATTCCCAGCAGCAGAACAAAGGAAAATTTGCCCTCAAATTTCCTCAGAGTGTTAGGAATATTTATTGGGTTTACATGGTTTACATGGCAAGGTTTTGACAGCAGGGGGTGAGGTGGAGGTACAGAGGTGGCATATGTGAGATGAGATCGGGAATTGTCCCTCATATCTGACAGAGCCAGTTCTAGCTGGTGGTGGTACCTCTATATAGTTAAGAAAGGGCTAAAAGCACTGTGCAGGTCCTATGAGAAAGAGGAGTAAGAACAGTGTTAGAGAAACAACCCTGCGGACACTAAAGTCAGTGAAGAAAGAGGGGGAGGAGGTGCTCCAGAGCAGAGCAACAGGTCTTACTGCTATAATACTAAACATCTTTTGATTCAGCATCACAAATATAGAAAACAACCACTGTTAAAGCTGTGGAAAAAACTGCCCAAACTACATTGAAACACTGCATTGAAACATCAGAAATGACAGCCTGGTCAATGGAAACTGTTGACCTTACAGTGTATGTAAGCCTTCTCAGTAATGACAAGTTGATACAGATTTTAAATTGAGTCTGATGTCCAAACATACCATAACTTTTTAATCTGGCCTAATAATGAAAATGGGAGCCTGAGTATGTATGTGAGGTACATTTCTCCCAGTAATCCTGAAGAAATATTGTTACTGTACTGTCAGGTTCCATACCAACTGCTTAACAACTACTATGTAACAGTAGTGGTCAGAAATTAAAGTTAGCTAGTCAAGAGGAAAGTTTATTTATTCTCTTTTATCTTTTTCTCATAAACTATAGCCTAAATTATAAATGAAACTAGCTTCATCTTTTCTTCAAAGTTATATCATACTATATCAGCAATTTGTACTGCCAGAAATCTTAAAGTCAAAGTACTGAAATATATTGCAATAGTCTATGAATAACTGTACTGTATCACACTAAATACCTTCAAGTGTTAGCAGAAAATCATTAAAATATTTCTATTTGTTGATAAATATAGCATATTAGAAGTAACTATTTTGGGACACATTGTCATGTACAATAAGGCTTCTTTATATAGGATCACTTTATTGACAAAGATGAAACAAAATGGAGTCATATGAATTCCAGAAATATAAAGAAAGGAAAAAAAAAGAACCAGTCTGAACATTCTTGTGTCAGGATGTGTGTTTTGGGTTCAGTGTATCATATTAACATAAAGGTACTAACTTATTCATCCATAAAGCCTTATAAAATTATTTTAGGTATCCTTGGCTTCTAATATAATTTATTTTTTTAATGCTGTTTGTTGGAACTCCTTCCTCATTTCAGTTCTCCGCATATCTACAACTAACAGGAAGTACCACATCCAAACCATATCACAAAATCCAAACCATCCTTTGCAAGCTGTACCAAGAGCATTCATGGTTTAAGAAATTTGCAGCTGTAATCATATGTGCTTGACCTGGTATTGACAGAGGAGTGACCAAACTCTGAAAATAAATTATAAGAGCAAATTTTACATTAAAATGCACCACAGTCTTAAAAATGCCAATTTCCTATCTCCTTTGCAAAAATTCACAGACCTACACAGTGCTAAGTCTATGATGGGTGTAAAAAGGCACTGAAGGTATCCTTTCTTCTGGCAGTTTAATACTTAAGAGCAAATACCAGCTAATAAGCAACAAAATGCTGTCAAATCCACTTACCTAAGCAGATATCAGGCTTTTACCATGCATAAAAGTCTAGATGATGAGAGGCAGTGGAAAATAAAGGGAAGAATGAGACTTAGCTCATAGATACTATGCACTATGTTCATGGCAAGTTTTATGATTGGATAATAAACATAGAATCATAGAATGTTTTTTGTTGGAAGGGACCTTAAAGACCATCTAATTCCAACCCCTCTGCCATGGATAGGGACACCTTCCACTAGACCAGGTTGCTCAAAGCCTCATCCAACCTGGCCTTGAACACTTGGTACAGCAGTGGTTAGCGGGGCTGTATTAACATTCAGGTGCTGATAATCAATTGTCGGACACCACTTCCCATCTGATTTCTGAACTGGCCAGACAGGTGAATTGTATTGGCAGCGGTTTCTGAAGATAATTTACCATCTCTCCAAATCAGTTATGACTTCAGAAATTCCATGTCAGGCCACAGCAGAAATTGTGGTACGTTAGTAATTTTTGAAACAGTGATTGCAGGGGCTGCACAAAGTACACAGGCTGTAGACTCCCTGTTTCTACCAGGGCAGGGAGTGAGGTTTGAACTGAAGGACCCTACACTGTTACACAAGAGGTGCCACGTGCCTCCATTCAAAACATCAAAAACCATAATATTTTCATGATGATCAAAAAAATGAGCAGCCAACATGTGCTTCTCACCTAGGAGCCACAAGCTGACCTTTGCAGTTTGGCAGTCAACACTTGCTCTGTTCACACCAGTAATCTTAACCCTTTGCCATCTGGGTCTCACACACAGCTTCTTAGTATCTTGTTGTGTTAGTACTGAAAATTGTGCTCCGGTATCTATTAAAATTTTCACCAATTGCTCTTGAGGACCAGCTGGAATCAAAGTGTATGGACCATCATCTCTCACTCACTGATAACTGTCTGGACAGGCAGACCTAATTGCCTGCAGGAAATTACTAATTTTTTTCTTTCATGCCCTGCAGTTCTTCTCTAAGAGGAATAAAGGGGTTGTCTCTCTTCCTGGGAACATGTACCAAAGGAGCTGAAACATGCTCCTTCCCTCCACTACCATCTCACTTCTGGAATACTTAATTAGACTCAAGATAATGCCAGTATCATATAATCATAGAATAGCTTGGGTTGCAAGGTATCTTGGAAGATTGGTTGGAAGATTGTCTAACGTCAACCCCCCTGCCCAAGGCCCCGTCAAACCTGGCCTTGAACACCTCCAAGGATGGGGCATCCAGGACTTCTCTGGGCAACCTGTTCCAGTGCCTCACCACCCTTACAGTGAAGAATTTCCTCCTAATGTCTAGTCTAAATCTATCCTCTTTTAGTTTAAGACCATTTTCCCTTGTTCTATCATTATCTACCCAAGTAAAGAGTCCTTCTCCATCTTTTTTATAAGCACCCTTTAAGTACTGAAATGTCGCAATAAGGTCTCCCTGGAGCCTTCTCATCTCCAGGCTGAACAGCTCCAGCTCTTGTAGCCTTTCTTCATAGGAGAGGTGCTCCAGTCCTCTGATCATCTTTATAGCCCTCCTCTGGACTTGTTCTAACACATCAAGACCCTTCTTGTGCTGGAGGCCCCAAATCTGTGCCTCACAAGGGCAGAATAAAGGGGGACAATCACCTCCCTCGACCTGATTGTCACGCCTCTTTTCATGCAGCCCAGGATGCAGTTGGCCTTCTGGGCTGCAAGCGCGCACTGCTGGCTCATGTCGAGCCTTTCATCCACCAGATCCCCCAGGTCTCTTTTCACAGGGCTACTCTCACTAAGTTCTTCTCCCAGTCTATACTCCTGTCTGGGTGTGCCCCAACCCAGGTGCAGCACCTTGCACTTGGACTTTTTGAACATCATGCAGTTCACATGGGCCCACTTCTCCCACTTCTCCAGGTCACTTTGAATGGCATCTCTTCCTTTTTTGTTATCAACTGCACCACTCTGCTTGGTGTCATCTGCAAATTTGCTAAAGATGCACACAATTCCATCATCTATCTCACTGATAAAGATATTGAAAAGTAGATATTGACCCCTGAGGGACACCACTCATCACCAGCCTCCACCTGGACGTAGAAACCTTGACCACCACTCTGTGTGTGGCCATGGAGCCAATTCCTTATCCACTGGATGGTCCACCATTCAAATTGATATTTTTCCAATTTAGAGATTAGGATGTTGTGTGGCACCCTGTCAAAGGCCTTGCAGAAGTCCAGGTAGACAACATTGGTCAGTCTTCCCTTGTCTACTGATACAATTACTCCATGACAGAAGGCCACCAGATTGGTCAGGCATGATTTTCCCTTGTTGAAGCCATGCTGGCTATCCTGGATCACCTCTTTGTCCTGCATGTACTTTAACATTGCCTCCAGGAGGATTCGTTCCATGATCTTGCCAGGCACAGAGGTGAGGCTCACTGGTCTGTAGTTCCCCAGGTCTTCCTTTCTACTCTTTTTTAAAATGAGAGTGATGTTTCCATTTTTCCAGTCACCAGGGACTTTTCCTGACTGCCATGTTTTTTCAAATATGATGGAGGGTGGCTTGGCAACTACATCAGCCAATTCCCTCAGGACCCTGTGACGCATACCATCAGGGCCCATAGAACTGTACTTGTTAAATTTTGTCATGAGGTCCTGAACTCACTCTTCTCTTACAGTGTGAGGGACTCTGCTCCCCCAGCCCCCACCTGTCAGTACGGGGACTCGAGAGATCTGGGAAGCCTGACCACTAGTGAAGACCAAAGCAAAGAAGTTGTTAAATACCTCTGCCTTCTCCACATTTGTTGTTACCATTTCTTCTTCATTTGTCGGAGATGTTTGTCAGTAAGATGATCTTGAATCGAAGTTCTGGGAATGCCTAAGGCTAATGCTTTTTCCATAGCTCAGTTCTCATTTTCTTAAATTCCATTTGCCTGGCTTTATATTTATTTTCCTTTAACCTAGTTTTTTTTCTTCCTCTTTCACAAACCTCACCCTCTAATCTTTTATCCAGGGCCCCAGGTTTCATTTTGCAGCTGGTGAACTATCCCAACCCATTTCATGTTTGTAATTAACAAGGCTATGCATTGATTCTGTTCATGTAGGGAAGTGGAGGTGACAGAGAGCATTACAAGCATCATTGCCTGGTGCATCATTACTCTCTGTGTCTTTTTATTCACTCCCGTGTTGTAGCTAGATAGGGGTTTAAGAATTGCTGGGGCTCCACTAATCAGTGGTTTTAACACTGTAAAATTTACTGTAGCGGACTGTGGAATATCATAAGGTTCTTGTTCGTACGTGGCTTTTATGTAAGCGGCTTTTGCGAAGGCTGTAAAGAACTCATCTGTAAATTTAATGGGAATTACAGAGGGTTCACCTCACACAAGGGTGTCTATTCCCCCAGTCCAATAAGCTACTCAGTTGGTGATAAAATGGGGTTTATCTGCTGTTCTGGGTCCTCGCAGTGGTTTTACATGGCAAGGTTTTGGTAGTGGGGGGCCATAGGGGTGGCTTCTGTGAGAAGAATCCAGAAGCTGGTCCATGTTAGATAAGGGCCTTGCTGCTGGCCAGAACCAGGCCAATAAGCGATGTTGTTTGCACCTCTGTGAGAGCATATTTAAGAAAGGAGAAAAAAAAAAAGGAAAGAAAAAAAAAGAAAAAAAATGCTGGGAAACAGCAGCTGGGAGAGAAAGAGGAGTGAGAAACAGCCTCACAGGCGCCAAGGTCAGTGAAGAAGGAGAGGGAGAGGTGCTCCAGGCGCCAGAGCCAAAGTTCCCCTGCGGCATGTGGAGTGGAGCATGGTGAAGCAGGCAGTCCCCCCGCAGCCCTTGCAGTACCATGGTGAAGCAGGCTTCCATGCTGCAGCCCATGGAGGAGACCACAGTGGAGCAGGTGGACCTGCACTGATGGAGGCTGCGGTCTGTGGAAGACCCCTGCCGGAGCAGATTCCAGGCCAGACCTGTGGCCCGTGGAGAGGAGACCACACAAGAGCCGGTGACCTGGCAGGAGCTGCTGTCCTTGGGGGACCCAGTTTGGAGCAGTTTGCTCCTGATGGATTGACCCTATGGTACGGACCCATATCTGGAGCAGTTCTTGAAGAGCTGCTGCCTGTGGGAAGCCCACGCAGGATCAGTTTGGGAGGGACGGCATCCCATGGGAGGGACCCCACGTGGAGCAGGGGACGAGAGTGACCGAGAAGGAGCGGTGGAGACCAAGTACTATAGACTGACCACAACCCCCATTCCCCTGTTCCCCTGCTCCACTTGGGGAGAGGAGGTGGAAGAGGGCGGATGGGGGGAAGGTGGTTTTGGTTTCTTTTCTTTTTTTTTTTTTTTTTTTTTTTTTTCTCACTTCTCTAGCCTGTTAGTAATAGGCAATAAATTCTACTGTGTCCCTACTCTAAGTCTGTTTTGCCCATCACGATAATTGCTGAGCGATCTCCCCATTCTTATCTCAACACTTGAGCCCTTTGCATCACTTTTTCTCCCTCTTTCCCTTTGAGGAAGAGGAGTGAGAGAGCAAAAGTGGTGGAGCTCAGCTGCCCATCCGAGTAAAACCACCACAGTCCTAGATTTAAGAAAACTCCTGGACCCCCAGCAGCTGTTTGCTTCATCCTCGCACAACATTATTCAGTCTCTGCCACTTAAACATACACACCTGTACTTGGTCTGTCTGGGATGGAGTTAACTTTCCCTGCAGTGGTCCATACATTGCTGTGCTCTGCACTTGTAGCTAGAACAGCATTGATATCACACCAATGTTTTTTTCTATTGCTGAGCAATACTGACACAGCATCAAGACTCCCTCCAAAGCCCCCAGGGACAGTATGCTGAGGTTGGGCAAGAAGAGCATAGAGGGCATCACCAGGGCAGGTGACCTAAATTGACCGTTCCGTACAATATGATGTCACACTCAGCAATAAAAGGGGATGGGGGGAGGGGAGGAGAGGAGAAGGGGGAGGGAGGGGTGCTTGTTATGAAGACATCTGTCCTCCCAAACAACTGCTACACTTACTGAGGCCCTGTTTCCCAGGATGTGGCCCAACATTACTCATTGATGGGAAGTAGAGAATATTTTTTTCTCTCTCTCTGTGTTTTCATGCAGCCTTTGGTTGTTTTTTGTTTTGTTTTGTGTTGTTTTCCCTCTTTCTTTTTCCTTTAATTAAATTATCCTTATCCCAACCTGTAAGCCTTTCTTTTTTTCTTTCCATCATACTGTTTTCTCCCCCTCTTCTTCTGAGAAGAGAGAGTGAGAGAGCGGTTGTGGTGGAATTTAGCTACAGTAGGGTAAAACCACCAGAGTCCTTTTTGGTGCCCTATGTGGTGCCAAAACTGGAAAGGAAAGCTGCTCCTGTTGACATCATACACCAACAGTGGATGATTTGTTGGGATATATGAAGGTCAAAGGTAACCTTTGCTGAAGTGACCATGAGGTGCTGGAGTTCAGGATGCTGAGGGAAGGCAGGAGGGCAAAAAACAAGCTCACAGCCCTAGATTTCAAGAGATCTGGCTCTGGCCTCTTCAAAGATCTTATTGGAAAAGTCCCATAAAATAAAGCCCTGGAGGATAGTGGAGGATAGAGGGGTATGAGATGCTAGTTAATGCTCAGAGGTCACCTTCCACCAGCTCAAGAGAGGTCCATCCCAATGAACAGGGTGTCAGGCAAAATGCCAGGAAGCCTAAATGAATGAATAAGGAACTCCTGGCTAAACTCAAACATGAATAAATAAATAAATAAATAAATGGAAGCATAAAAAGCATACAAGGGCGAGTAACCTGAGAGGAGTCTAGAGATGTTGTTCAAGCAGACAGGGATGAAGTTAGGAAGGCCAAATCCAAACTAGAATTGAATCTGGCCAGGGATGTCAGAGACAATAAGGAGGGCTTTTGTAAATGCGTATGTAACAAAAATAAGACCACAGAAAATGTAGGGCTGAATGAGATGGAGGACCTGATTACAAAGGACAGGAAAAAGACTGTAGTATTGAATACCACCTTCACCTCAGTCTTTACTAGCAAGATCAGCCTGCAGAAATCCCACGTCCCAGAGAGCAGGGGGAAAGGCTGGAGCAAGGAAGAGGAACCCTTTGGTGGAAGAGGATCAGGCCAGGAAATATTTCAGCAAACCAGACATACATCAGGACATGGGCCCTAATGGAATGCACCCACGAGTGCAGAGGGAGATGACAGATGTCATTCTCAATAAACACTGAGGAAGGCCAAAGTCACTATTATCTTCAAGAAGGGCAAGAAGGAATAGCCAGGGAACTACAGGCTGGTCAGCCTCACCTCAGTCCCTGGAGCAGCTAACCCTTGAAACCATTTTCAGGCATATGAAGGAGAAGAAAATCATCAGAGTAGTCAGCATGTATTTAGATTCAGGTTCAGAGTTACTAGTTTTCTCTAATGACATGAAGGTCAATAACAAATGGGAGGTAAGCACAGTGAAAAAGCTCAAATAAGTTGTACGTTGAGCCAGCTCAGATCCAAAAGGAGTATGACTATGATGGCATTGGTTCATTAGCTTCATCGTTTACAAGTTCAGAAATAGATCTTTAATCCAACTGTAAAGCTGAGCAGTACCATGTGATATGAGTGTCAGAAACAGTAATAAGCAATTAATAAGTAATAAGTACGATGAAAATGCTCTGTTCATTTTAGTAAAGTGCAGCCATTAGGGTTTAAGAAAAATATAACATAAGGCAGACATCTAAGAAATAGAATAGGTTATAAAATTCTATTGTTTTTACAAGAGGTAGATCATACAGGACTAATGTGGTATGTGTCGATAAAAAAAGACTTATTTCTAGCTACAGGAAATGCGGTAGATCACTTCATTCTCCAAGACTAAAATATTTTCTATAATGTCAGACAGGATAGGAAAAAATAAGAATTAGTTGACAGCTTCCAGAGTGATTGACGGCTATCTCATAAGAAGTTAGAAGCAGGTAATAATGAAAGGAGTAATATGAGGCTGAAGTGAAATAACCAGTAAACTAGCTATTTCTGTGAAATACATTGACATTTCTGTGAAATACATTGACAAAGTTCATTAGTACATACAATAGGTTGGGTATGTACTAATGAACTTTGCTTTTGAGACAGACTGGAAAGTCATTATCTTTAAGTTCTCAATGCTGAAGACTGAGATATCACATACAAAGAACTTTGTAAACCTGGACAAGGGACTGATAGAAATGGAAATAACTTAATAATAATAATAATAATAATAAAAATGCAAAAAATGTTGACAAAGGGGCTAGCAACAAAAATGACTGAACTGGGACTTTCTTATTTGGAAATTACTAGGATGAAAAATTGTCTACTTCCAGTACTTTATCACAGTGTGACAAAGATGTCAGTTCAGGCAAGAGGAAATCATGGGATTTTTTGAACAAGGTAGTTTAAACAGATCGTTGGGCTTATTGCTGCTTCTGGTCAAAGTAATGCTGGAGCTTTCCATAGAATACAGTATATAGTTCTAATCATTTATAGTTCAAGAAGGATCAATTCAAACTTTGTTTGTACTAAGAAAGATTAATAGGATGAAATGGAATTTTATAAGTAGAAACTAAATGAATTTTACTTTCTCAGTACAGAAAAAAAATACAACAAATGCTGAGAGGGAATGTGATTGCTGTCTATAACTATATAAAAATACTGTTTAAAATGAAAGTATGAGCATAAATAAATTATGTGGGGGAAAAGAAAAAAAAAAAAAAAAGGTAGGGATTATCAGAAGGCTTTTTTCCCACCAGAGAAGTTCTGGAGCAGTCTTCTCGCAGGACTTTTGAGACCTAAAGATAAGCTGTTTTCAAATGCAGATATGTAAGAGAATTTAAATTTAAAAACCAACAAACAAAAAAAGGTTTTCTGTAACAGTAGAAGATGAGGATCAATAGTTCAAAATACCCTTTTAAAGCTAAAGTATTTGATAGTACAAAATGCCTGACATAGTAGAGAGGGGCTTAAACGATAACTCAAGCATAGGTCACGAGGACCACTAGGTTTTTCATTTACATTGGTATTTAATTATTTTGAAACAAAGTTATAACTTGAAGGATTTTACATCTGGTTCTTGAGAAAAGCAGTGAGACTCTAAAATACATTTTTACTTTCTTGACCCTGAACCTGAGTTGTCCTTCATTGACGGCCACTGTAATTGCCCCTGTGAGAAAACTCCCATTAATTTCCAGTGGTGAAAAGATAGCTTTAGGAAATCGCATCAACAATTTTGTCTTGAATAAAAATATGACACATGGATTGAGTTTGTTGCAACCACATTAGATGTGGCTGTGTGACAGTTCTCCACAGCTTGAAAAAAACAAACAGCTGAGTAATAAAATCATGTCTATGTTTTACAGAAGCATATAGATAGATATTATAAATTTGCTGCAATATATCATGTTATTCTGAAGCATTTTAATACAAATTCCATAAACATGACACGAACCTTTCATTTCTACTATTCTACAGTAGGATAGGTATGGCTTGTAGCAAAATGTGGAACACAGTCAAAATCAATAACAAAATTGAGTACCTGAACAGATATATTCAGTGCCATATTAGATGTCTTTGGTACCCAACAAATCCCCTTAGGGCTGATATATATGACACCATGTATAGAGAAGATAGTCATCTCTGGAATGACAGCTGCAAGACAGATAGGAAGAAGAAAATCATCTAATATAGCACAACACATCTATATCCATGTTCTTAAATCATTTCCTAAATAACATTGTCTTTTAGGTTATTTCTTTAAAAAAAAAAAAAAAAAGTAATACTACAAAGATTTTTATTTACTTTAATAGAGACTTGTCCTCACATCCTTACATAAACTACTGCAATCCACTACAAAAGGGGAAAAAAAAAAAAGCAACAAGAAAGCAAAACAAACAAACAACAGCATTTTCTTCAGAAATGAAAACTTCCCAAAATAAACACTAGAAAGAATATTACTTGTAATATATCATATCACATTTCATATGTAACAATATAATGAAATATTAAATAAACACTGCTATTAAAATTAAATACTGCTGTTGACATCGACATTTAATATGCTATGGATTTGTAATATATTTTGTGATTGTATGAAATAGTAATGTACGTACGCATATAACAAGAAGAAATAATGTATGATATTAAACTGCTATGATAGGCCTCATCTCCTCTTATTTTAAATGGCTAATCTATTTTTTTTGATCTTATTTTGGTACTGTTGCCTTCTAGTCAGTGAGAAGAAACATATTTTTTGAACCAAACTCAGCTGTTGTCCTGACTTGTGCCCTCGTAAAACAATTTTCTTTCCATAGAGGTAGTTCAGAGAATTAGCTCAGTTCATACTATTTGCATTGTAGACTTCAGCATTTGGTCAAAGAGATTACACCTCTAGCAGTCTGCTAAAGCCTACACTTGATAATTATATTTCTTCTGTTCTGTGCATTTGGCATTTGTATCCAAATTGTGTTTGTCCTCATTACATTCAGTGACCATTATTAAAGTCAATGACACTGAACAGGTATGACTGAAGTTTTATTGTTTTTTTAAATCCCCCTACATGAACCTCTTGTCATGAATTTCCAATGGATTGTCTCTTTCAAACGGATAAAACCTTTGGAATTGCAGGTAATGAAAATCTCCTTGCTGAAATACACAAATATTAAAATTGACTGTCCACAGTTCACTAATATCAGCAGGGTCTCTCAGTTTCAATTTTGTTGAACTAATTCATGTCACTTCAAATTTTATTACATCTTGATCCTTCATTCCATAATTAATTACTTGAGCAGTGTGGGTATGCCCTGGATACTGAAAGATTAAAGCTTGCTTTTCTACATCTCAGTTCAGACTCAGTAGCAACAAGATGTGCTGAAGCCAATTCTTCCACCTAGATACTGAGAATTTAGTTCTGAAATTTTGGTCTAAGACATTTCCCATACAGTGTTAGAAAATAAATTGTCTGTCCTTGTAGCTGTTTACAATTTAAATTCACAAATTAATCTGTAATATTATCATTGATCTTTTTCTGTAAAGGTTTTTTTTTTTTTTTTTTTTTATTTCCCTTTGCAACACAGTGTATGTGAATGTTAATTTCCAGAGAATTTTGAGGTTGTATGAATACATGCATTAAACCAGTTATGAGATTCACAATTTCAAGTTACTTGAATACTGGTATATTTTCAAAATCTAAATGCAATGAATCCACCAAGTAAGATAAAAAGGTGTACATTATATTTGATGACTGATAGTATAGCTTTCAAAATTGCATAGTAAAACCTTATTTTATTATTTCTATTTATGTATAGATATATATTTTATATAGGATAATTCCATGAAATGACATTTTTGAGAAAAGTTAAAATACACCAGTCAAAACAAGATTGTTTCCTACAGGAAACGGGAAAGGACTGTTTTTGACTGTCGCAGCTTCCTTGGGAATGAATGGTGGTACAATGCAAATCTTGGGCAACACAGCTGTGGATTTGCTAGTGAAAGAAACGCGTTGAGAATAGAACATGGTAGTATTCTTTATTAGCAGTGCTATGACAGTTGAATACATAGGAACAGAGCGTTATAGATTTAGGAATAATGTTTAAAAGAGTGCAGACCACTACATTTGCATCTTTAAAGGTTGTATATATTCTAGAGGATTCAGAGAAGGAAAGAATATGTCAGGCCCTGCAGGCACCATGAGTCCTAGGTGTCCCTGTCCAATCTCTCCAGACTACCCTACACAGGTCCCAAGAGTTGGAGCTGTCAGCTCCTGCTTCAGCAACACACAGTAGGGCCAGTCTCCAGCTCCGCACAGACTTGCCTTGCCCAGCCGTAAGTCCCAGTGAGCTGGGCCCACCCACAGGCCCACATTCTAGCCCAGCCTCAGCCCATACCCAGGGAGGTACCCAATGCCCAGGTCTGGGACTGCTCTGATGCCCAAAGCTTCCCTGATTCTCAATTGGGCATTAGGGTGGGCCTTGGCTGCCAGGTCCTGTCCTGCTGCCCCAAGGAGCCCCTACTGCTCCCAGTGCCGCAGTCCCAGAAAGATACTGAACCGCACTGTGAACTAACAAAAATTTATAACAGCAAATTTAAGTTTTATATGCTATCAAATCTTAATCAATGTTTTGTGCTTAGACTCCCTAAAGTGTCTGAGAAATTAACATGGAACATAGGACCTTGGAGAGACAATTGTGTTCTTCTGGGGCAGCAGCTAGAGGCTAGGAAGGCTACTCAACAGGCTTGAAATTACACCAGATGCCTATTTAAGTAAGTGAAGCACCATCAGAATCTGACCTAGTAGTGGTTTGGCTTCTTTTATTTAGCTGGAAAGAGACAGACACTTTGTGAGAACAATTCACAGAATCACAGAGTTGCTGAGGTTGGAAGGGACCTCTGGAGATTGTCTCGTCCAACCCCCCTGCCAAGCAGGGTCACCTAAAACACTTTGCACAGGATATGTGCAGGTGGGTTTTGAATATCTCCAGAGACGGAGAGTCCACAGCCCCTCTGGGAAACCTTATGTCAGTGCTCTGTCACCCACACAGTAAGGATGTTTTTTCCTCCTGTTCAGATGGAACTTCTTGTATTTCAGTTTGTGCCCATTGCCTCCTGTCCTGTCACTGGGCACCACTGAATCCATAGTCTGGCCCTATCTTCTTGACACCCTCCCTTCAGATACTTATACACTTGGTAAATCCCTTCTCAGTCTTTTCTTCACCAAGCTAAACAGGCCCAGCTCTCTCAGCCTCTCCTTGTATGACAGATGCTCTAGTCCCCTCATCATTCTTGTAGCCTGGATTCACTCCAATAACTCCATGTCCCTCTTGTACTGGGAAGCCCAGACTGGACACAATACTCCAGGTGTGACCTTACCAGAGCTGAGTAGAGGGGAAGGATCACCTGCTGGCAACACTCTTCCTAATGCACTCATTCATCCCATCTTCAAATAGTAACTGCTTCCCTCAGCATCAGTAGCAGGCTATATAGAAGACTATATGGCATCATTCTACCATTAATCTAAACTCTAATGAGTAGTCTTCATGATTTTCCTATTCTGATGTTGCTCTTTCATGTCCGATAGGGGAAGAATGATCTGTATGTCCTTTTCCATCTTCTTCTCCATTTATTATAATAATGTTAATAAATAATCATAATTTATATCTGAACTTCTCATTACTTTTAGGGATACTTTGATTTCTGTAATAGGTAGAACTGTTTTTTTTTTCTTTGTTTTTTTTTTGTCAAATGAAAGTAGATCAAGTGTCTTATTTATTTGTACAGTTTAAGTAAATCCATCCTATGGTTTTCTTGGTTTTGCCCTTTTCTCTATCTGTATCCTGTGACTTTCCCTGAAGTAAGGGTGAGGACATTGTACCCAGTGTTCCAGAAGTATAACTGATCTTCAGGTTAGTACAATTTTATAATACAATCCATATCTATACCTTAAAATCTCCAGAAACAGCGAGAACATTTCTGGCATAACACTCGTCAAATGGTGAAGAAAAGCCATAGGTTGTGTGAAGGTCGCTAAAGACATTTTTCTGGTAGCTCTACTTTCTGAGCATATTATGGTCAGAAAGTGCCATGAAATAGAAAAAATAACCACTTTTGCAGTGTACATTTAGCAACATACATGGTGTGAATGGCACTTGTCAAGGCACTGCACATGTAAGACTTTTATACGCATATTAGCATGAACATTATAGGGGAACAAAGCAAGAAAGCAAATGTACATAAGAAAAGCATTTTTGCTCTGGAAATAGATATGTAAAAATATTTTTCTTAGATACTTTCTTAGTATTCCAAGCCGTCATCATTCAGTAAAGATCTACATGGCAGCCACAAAATCTGATTTGAAAGAGAAACATTCTCATTTTGTTTGAGACTATAATAAATGAGTGATTTATTAGTTGGTGTAAAATGATGTCATTCATTTCTGCTGAGACATGAGGATTTATACAAAGCTGAGTAGAAGACCTTAAAACAAAGCAGTATTCCTTGAAATGGCTTGTTTTCCCTTTAATAGTGTTTACTGTTTTCTGTTCCACAAGTTGTTGGATAGTGGCCTTGCATGCCAACAAGCTTTTGATTAATATACCTGAGATATACCTGAAGATTAAAGAAACATCGCCACCACACAAAAACAAACAAACAAACAAACAAAACCAACGTGGATGAATAGGAAACAGACTCATGACACTTTTCAATTAAAATTTAATATATATTGAAACCTGCTTTGAAAATATCTAGTGTGGGATCCTTGTGGATTACTACTGTTTTCACACAAAAGTGGATATAGCTGCCCAATATAGTTTTATGGAAATCTAGTCAATGGTGTTGCTCTACCAGAATGATGTTGAAGCATTGCATACACTGATGTGGTGACTTCTGTGTTTATTTCTGAAGCTGACAGGCAACCTTTCTCTGTGGTGGTGGCAGAAATGATTGAGAATTTCCACTCAGCCATGAATTTTAGGGAAAAGGAGCTCATTTACAGAACTTCATTAAAGTATACTTAAAAATACCTGAACCCTACTTAAAAATGTCTAAGTGCTTCCAGCAAGATAATGTTGTTCCTATGTAACAAATAATCAACAACTTAAATCTTCTTTACATAAGGAAAGAATGGATATTTTTTTACTTCTTTCCAATTTTTTCAGATTCTATCAGGTTATGATCACTGTGAATGCATGGATCATCTCTTCTCAAATTACAGGCAGCAGACTTCCACATCTAGTTCATTTGGTTAATCATGGCATCGCTTATGAAATGTGTTAATTAGTCCCAATGCAATAAATAACCAAGTTCAAATACCAGAGATGACAGCCTTCTGTTACCCTTTAATGAACATTCCAAATATTAGGAATTATATTGCTTATTGGCCATGCTCAAATGAAATTATTTCCTTACTATTTTATTCAATAATGGTATGATTTTAACTAAAAAATGAAAAAAAAAAATGAAGGTTCATGTTTCTTTCACTTCTTTAAGCACATCATCAAATAAAAATGTAAACATTTGTTATGTATAAGAATTCTGACATATTTCTGGCAGAAAAAAAATGTAATTAACTTTAAAATTGTATTTTTATGAGGCCTATAGTAAAAGGACAAGGGGCAATGCTTTTAAACTGAAAGCGATTAAAGCCCTAGATTTACTTTTAGTTTGATTTAGTTTGGATATAAGGAAGAAAATTTAGATTTAGTTTGGATATAAGTAAGACATTTTTCATGATGAGGATGGTGAGAGAATGGAACTGGTTGCCCTGAGAAATTGTGGATGCCCCTCATTGGAAGTGTTCAAAATTGTGTTGGACAGGGCTTTGAGCAACCTGGTCTAGTTGAATATGTCCCTGCCCAACTCAGGGAGATGGACAAGACTAAGGGTCCTTTCCAACCCGAACCATTTTATGATTCTATGTTATAAAATTCTGAGCAGTTTGTAACCTTTGAATATTACTAGTGAGATGAAGTGGGTTTTTATTTTATTTATTTTAATTTTATTTTATTTTATTTTATTATTTTATTTTATTTTATTTTATTAAAAAAAAATAGCAAACCTTCTCAACAATTTACAGTAATCCTTTCCCATTTGAAAACCTTAGTCATCTTTAAGATGTAAATCAGTGATTTATTCACGGACTATTTCTGACTGAAGCATGTATTTAGTAGCCCACCACTAGGATAACAGGTGAAAACTGATCTCCACAAAAGTGTTCCCAATCTATTTGTTTTAGTGTGATTTTTCTTCTTCAGGACAATGGTGTTTTGCTGGTATTTACTGGTTTCTAGCCAGTAGCACAAATTCTATTTATCAAAATCAGATTGCTTCTCAGTATACTACCACATCATTGGGTTCCTTTTATTTGCTAAAGGAAGAGTTTTATTCTGACTACTCTGTATTTTGTGGGAAGAACTATGACATTGTGAATCTGAGAAAAAAACAAGACAAACAAACAAACAAACTTTAATGAAAACCTTTCATGCTAAGTTTTCATCTGTACTATAAAATTGTATTTATGCTCTGTTCCAAAAATACTGTTTTATTTTGAAGTGATTCAAGATTCAATGAATATTACAAGTAGAGTAACTAATAACTTAAATAAATGCTTGATCTGGCTTTGAGAATCAGGAGTTGCCTGTAGTGAAATATGCTTCTTATTTAGTTTTTTGTTTGTTTATATATTTATAAAACAGCAACAGGACCATGATTTCTATCAGAATTTTCTTCTTATTCATCATAAATCTTTAATGAATTTCTGTATTCCACATTGATATAAAAATAAAAATATTTTCTCTTTTAAAATTGTAACAGAACTGTAACAGAACTGTAACCGATTAGTTTCCTCTGAAAGGAAAAAGTATTAACTCCTGACAATGTTGAAATTAGTGAAAAATATACCTTTTTTTCAAGTGCACTTGAAATATTTGGATCATATATTTCTATATGAGATATATAGTAATTATCACTTCTGGTCATCAGAAGAGTAATCAGTGATGAAGTGTATTGTTAAATGAGATCTGTGTTTGCTGACTTAACAAAATCTATTTATAAAATATATTTTAAAATATGTCTACCATGACATTGAGAACAAAAGTGTGTTCCTTCTTACACTACCTAGTAATTTATAAATGGATTAAACTTTGTAAAATGTGAGTTTAAAAGTCAGAACAAATATTCTAATACATATTTCATTTCAAAAAAAAAGAAAAAAAAAGGCAAAAAAAAAAAAGCTTATTTTTGACAGTAAAAATTTATCCTGTTTCTGTAAAAATGTTTTGGTTTTAAGGAAAAATAAAATAAAAAAGTGAATATATACTGGACAAGACTATCTCGCTTCAGTGTTAGCCCTGTAGGTCTTTTCATAAATTATATCTCCTGACAGCTTCTTCAGGCAAGCCAAATTTGTGTCTTAGGTCTTGACAAAGATTAAATCAAAATGACTAAAACATTCTTCTTCAGCAAAGCTCTAAATAAAACTGAAAGTGTAAAAATGTTTGCGGCTACATGACAGAAAACAAAAGGTTTACAATGGCAATTGGTGTTAAATTTAATCTACTTTTAGTACTGATTACATGTTACTGCTCACATCTGGTCTATACATTATGACATGCCTTGCACCTCTGTTCATCATTGCTGCATTAAAATAAACTGCTATGAAGGCATTTACTTAGTAAGGTTATTTATTATAGTTCTTTCATATGCCTAAAGTCTTAGTATAGTCTGTTAGCTCTGATTATCCCATTCTTACAATTTTCCTGTTTGCCATTTAACATGATAATAAATCCATAAACTTTGTGACTGAAAAACTATGCTGTATTCTCATGGTGCTGAACATGACAGAGGTATGTCATGAGGTAACTTACCAAAGTTTAAGGCATGAGACTTCATAGTTTCACTGGACCCCACTCTGGCAACATTGTTTTTAAATTTGACCATGGCACTAGGATTTAATCATTACTAGTAAAAGAAAAACAGGCATTATATTTACTTGATAGCACTGGGTCTCAAGACTTTTTTGGGTTTTTATCAGTCTCAGTGTTTTTAGCCTGCTTTAACAATTATTTAGTGGTGAAGTCACTATTGCCTGATGTGTTGTAGTTTCTGCTTTATGAATGATATATAAAGTTCTGAAAAAAATAGGTGGCCAGTGTAAGAAACAATAAGCCTTTGTGTCAGATGACTCTGGAGTAGGCTGTAATACAACTGCCAGACTTCAGCTGGGAAGCAAGAAGTCTGTATTAAGAGAGCAAATGCCCTGCTTTGAGACAAGACTGAACAGAAAAAAAGCCACCACCATGGTTTTCTTACCAGCAAAGGTTGGTAATGTGTCACAACTCCCTGTCTCTCTTCTTTAGAAAGACTGAGAAATATCAGTCTTAGCTACAAGATGTACTGAAAGTGTCTGTGTAACACCTAAGGAAATGTGTACACAGTTAATATATCTCTGCTTAACAGTTCAGCCTATAATATTAATGGTGCTTTTCAGTATTAATTAGGTAATTTGAAATATTAGACTTTTAAAACTGCAATTGGACTAACAAATTATTGTCTCCATATATACAGTATGTTTCATTTTTCTCATAGCAAGAGTTTTAGTGTGACAATACTTATGGATGAGGTAAGTGGAAATCCAATTCAGGTTCCTGTCTTAGCTGTATTGTCATCTGAGATGCCTAAGGAGCTGAGGCATCCATTTATTACTGTGAGTTATGAGAGGAGCAGCAAGAGATGAACTGGGATGACCTGCTACAGTCTGAAGAGCTCTGCACAACCACTTCTGGGCAACTTAATCAAACTCTTTATGAAAGATGTAGCCCTGCTTGGTATTACTAAAATGGATTTGATATGTAGAAACTCCCATTGGTACTTCCCATCTCAGTCTGGGTCTCTTGCTTTCTGCATCAGAAAGTTCTGTAGAATGGGCTCATGAACACTTTCTGGCATATTTTGGAAAAAAAAAAAGAAAAAAAAAAAGGTACATCACATTCCTCTGAAAGAACTGAAGGGATACATCTTGAGTGAAAGGAAATGGCTTATTATGCACTTAAGTAAGTCATTTAAACTTCACATAAAATGTACTTTATTTCAGCTATCTCTACGTTGCTGCACTCTGTATAGGTAGGTATTCATGAAACTTCTTGACAGTTTCAGATTGCCTTCAGAGCTTCCTAACTTACTATATGCCTTGTGTAGGAAGACTACACACTGGCACCTACGGGCTAGATGCTGTTATCAAATACTGAGTTGCTCAACTTAATTTACTGGAATTAACCATTTCTTCACACTGGTGATATCCATATTTCAAATAAACTCTTATAAATCTATTTGTTTAAAATTCAAAGAGGCAATGCTAATACTTTCTGAAATCTTGAAGTATAATAATCCTGAAGCAATTTTCCGTAGCCAGAGGAGTTAGTTATAGGAATATATGTTTTATAAAATTTTATCTGTCTAAGAATAACAATGCATTAAAGATCAGGGGGAGAAAGCAAAACCCAGTTTATCTATCATGACCTAAATACAGTTCCTGTGTTAAAACTGATAACTCATGCAGGGCTTTAAACAAAATAAAATAATTCTCCAAGAAATAAAGTAAATAAAAGCTGTATTAGGGCAGCACTGTTTCCCATTTAAGATTTATTGCTGGGAAGAAGTCTGTTACAGTCATTTAGAACATGCTTCTGTCATCATGGATATCATATCTGTGTATTCCAAGGCACTAATGGGATCTATATCAAGCATGGGCAACTGAGCAAATTTCTGTTGACTTGGTCAGAGCACATAGGATAGAATATGCTCAAGGGATATTTTTGTTTGGTTTTGGTAATTCTTAATTTATGCCTGCTACATGAATATAGGATCTGGCATAGCCTGAGTAGAACAATCAGACAGTGCTTGATCCAAGGTAAAAGATATTCTTTTAAGGTTTACTTGTCAAAATTTGAGCAGATCTGAATCAGCTGAGGGAGTCTGTACTAAATCTAAGCCTTGGCCTAGATAAGCCTAAGCCATCATGTGGCCTTGGCTTATATAGTCTGATGCCAGCAACACTGAAGTCAGATTTGTTGTGTAACAGTGGGCATAGGATGCTTGTATATAGTAATTTGTCCTTTAAATAAGAAAGTGATATCAACTGAGCCTTTTCACAGTATCACACAGTATCACAGATTTCTAGGTTGGAAGAGACCTCAAGATCATCGAGTCCAACCTCCGACCTAACACTAAGTACTCCACTAAACCATATCGCTAAGCTCTACATCTAAACGTCTTTTAAAGACCTCCAGGGATGGTGACTCCACCACCTCCCTGGGCAGCCCGTTCCAATGCTTAATAACCCTTTCGGTAAAGAAGTACTTCCTAACATCCAACCTAAAACTCCCCTGTCGCAACTTTCGCCCATTCCCCCTCGTCCTGTCACCAGGCACGTAGGAGAACAGACCAACCCCTACCTCGCTACAGCCTCCTTTAAGGTAACTGTAGAGAGCGATAAGGTGGCCCCTGTGCCTCCTCTTCTCCAGGCTGAACAAGCCCAGCTCCCTCAGCCGCTCCTCATAAGACTTGTTCTCCAGACCCCTCACCAGCTTGGTCGCCCTTCTCTGGACTCGCTCGAGCACGTCCATGTCCTTCCTGTAGAGAGGGGCCCAAAACTGAACACAGTACTCGAGGTGCGGCCTCACCAGAGCCGAGTACAGGGGCACAATCACTTCCCTAGACCTGCTGGCCACACTGCTTCTTATGCAGGCCAGGATGCTGTTGGCCTTCTTGGCCACCTGGGCACACTGCTGGCTCATATTCAGCCGACTATCAACCAATACTCCCAGGTCCCTCTCGGCCAGGCAGCTTTCCAGCCACTCATCTCCCAGCCTGTAGCTCTGCTTGGGGTTGTTACGCCCCAGGTGCAGGACCCGGCACTTGGCCTTGTTGAACTTCATACAGTTGACCTCAGCCCATCGGTCCAGCCTATCCAGATCCTCCTGCAGAGCCTTCCTGCCCTCGAGCAGATCGACACACGCACTTAGCTTGGTGTCATCTGCAAACTTACTGAGGGTGCACTGGACGCCCTCATCCAGATCATCGATAAAGATATTAAAGAGGACCGGCCCCAGTACCGAGCCCTGGGGGACACCACTAGTGACCGGCCTCCAACCAGATTTGACTCCATTCACCACAACTCTCTGGGCCCGGCTATCCAGCCAGTTTCTAACCCAGCGAAGCGTACGCCAGTCCAAGCCCCGAGCAGCCAGTTTCTTGAGGAGAATGTTGTGGGGAACTGTGTCAAAAGCCTTACTGAGGTCAAGGTAAACCACATCCACAGCCTTTCCCTCATCCACCAAGCGCGTCACTTGGTCATAGAAGGAGATCAGGTTCGTCAAGCAGGACCTGCCTTTCATAAACCCATGCTGACTGGGCCTGATCGCCTGCTTGCCCTGCAAGTGCCGCGTGATGACCCTCAAGATAATCTGCTCCATGAGCTTTCCTGGCACTGAGGTCAAACTGACAGGCCTATAGTTCCCCGGGTCTGCCCTGCGGCCCTTCTTATAGATGGGCGTCACATTGGCTAGCCGCCAGTCAACTGGGACCTCCCCCGATAGCCAGGACTTCCGATAAATGATGGTAAGCGGCTCGGCCAGCTCCTCCGCCAGTTCTTTCAGTACCCTCGGGTGCATCCCATCCGGCCCCATCGACTTGCGCACATCCAAGCTCCGTAGCAGGTCGCCAACCATTTCCTCATGGATAGCGAATTTTTGGTCAACAGGAGTAATTAAGCTACAGAAGTAGTTGTGGTTCAGAGATAGAGATTTGCTAAAGGAGTTCAGAGGACTGTGGTTTTCTGATCCTTAGCTCCTCACCTTCTCTTTTTGCCCATAAATCTTCCCACTGCTGCAGGACTTTCTACTGCATCCATCCCATCCCATCCCATCCCATCCCATCCCATCCCATCCCATCCCATCCCATCCCATCCCATCCCATCCCATCCCATCCCATCCCATCCCATCCCATCCCATCCCATCCCATCCCATCCCATCTTTATTAAGCAGAATCTGGGTTTGGTTTCCAGACTGATACCCGCAGTGAACTGTGTGTGGAAACACAATGACAGCTGACACCACAAACTGGTGTAAAGTGCAGTTTTTAGGATATATTACCTAATGAATTGTAGTATGAGAGCAAAAAAATAATATGGAATAAATCTTTGCATTGTGAGATTTTTATATTATTATTTAGTATGGACCTAACAGCTTAACTTGTACGAGATCAGATATATCACCTTTAATCAGTTAGCAAAGTGGGAGCCAAATTAGGTGGTGTCTTGGTGTTGCAGATAACTAACGTGTCAGGTCTACTGTAACTATCTAGATATTTGCTATTATAAATATAAACATAAATATTGTGAAAAGCACAAAGGTAGTTATCGCTGACTCATAAAGACAGAACGGATACAGGACGTTGCTTAGATGAGTTCTGCAAAACATTGGAAAAATGCCAACACAATAAACGCATGTATATTAATTAAACATTGCCATGTACCTTTTATTCAGTAAAATAAAACTGTATGTTTGTTTGTTTTCAACCCCCTTATCATAATGCTTCTTGCAAGATGAAATGTTAAAATAAACTTGGAAAATGGGAGAGATTGATTGGATAGAGTGATTAAATGTACTCTTGTCAAGACAGTACATAAATGACATTAATAATCCATAAAAATATACCCACTGAGAGAAATTAATGAATCATTCTTTTGTGTAAGCAATATTTTAACTCACTAGAATATGAATCATTCAAATCATTAAAATAAACACTTCTAGATTCGTTGATCTAGTACATTTAATTGTTATTCATGTATTTACTTTTCATGTAAAATTTAAGTCATGTTTATCATACATTAGTTTAAGTTTATTCAGTCAGTTCTAAAGCAATGTCTTAATGGCCAAGCCTTGGTCAAAATAAGACTACCTTTTTTAAGAAAACATCTCTTAAGACTTCAAAGATGAAACAAAATTTGAACTTATGTTCTGTCTTTACTGCTTGGAGACTCCAAAGGATTTTGAGTGAGTATGCTCTGGATTACCCTAGGATTCTGAACTCCCACTCCCTGATCAAATAGCAGAACTTAAATTTCAGCACACAGAAGAGAAGTTAGAGGTCTTAAAATGAGCTTTCTTCTTGTTCTGGTGTTCTTAATCCAAAAGAAACCTATAATAGATAATAATAGATACTCTTGGAATGAACAAAATAACATTAGCTGTATTTAAGATATAGATTTGTTTTTGAAGAAAGATAAAAATAATCTATTCTCTTTTTATTTTTTCTATCTTCTGCAGCCATCTTCCTTCCTTCCTTCCTTCCTTCCTTCCTTCCTTCCTTCCTTCCTGCCTGCCTGCCTGCCTGCCTGCCTGCCTTGCTGCCTGCCTTCCTGCCTGCCTTCTTTCTTTCCTGCCTGCATTCCTTCCTTCCTGCCTCTCTCTCTCCTTTCTTCCCTCACTCTCCCTTTCACTCTTTCTTGAGACATTATTTGTTTACTACAGAAGAAATTGTATCTCAAATATTTCAAGTATATGAAATTTTACCACATAATAAATTAGTGAAAGATGTGTTCCTCAAGCACTATTAAAATACTACTGTTGACCAAAAATAGAAGTTGTATTCTATGTAAAATTGTATATTATACAATAGATATAAATGTTAACCATGAAATTCTAAGTGTTTGTTTTCTTGCTACACTTTATTTCTTCATAATTTGAAAATTACATTCAAGTAGTCATTGAATGCCTCACAGAGCAAAATCACACTGTGAAGATCACTGTGAAAATCACTGTGAAGAAGTTACTTCTTCCACTTTTGATGAATTCATAACTTTGGTGTATCCTACTTCATTTCACCTATATTGTCCATCATAATTTCATGATAGTTCAAGCTTCTTGCAAAAGGAAAGATTTTTTTATATCATGAAATGTATACTTCTTCTAAGCATTAAGAACAGTGAATGCAACTAAACAGCTTCAGTTCCAGTTTTTAGAACTATCAACTCAAAACAGTTTGAAATGTCTGTGATTTAGCTAAAGATATGCAAGAAATGATGGTGGATAATCAAGCTTTTAGAAGTTACAATTCCAAAATATTTATTACTGAAAATTCGTCACATAAGAATTCTTGCATATGGTCAGTTGTATTTTAAATTCTGACAGTTGTAGAATAATTGTAATAAAAAAAATACAGTGAGGAAAAATAAAATAATAGTTATGTATATAATGTCACTAGAGTTTAAAGTAAACCTGTACTTTGCCTCACTAAGAGTGTACAGAGCAAGCCTGAGGTCATATCTTCAGGTTACAGCATGCATGTTGAATGAAGCCCTGATTAAAAAACAAACAAACAAATAAAACATATTTGAGAGTCATTTGTGATTTACCTTTAAGAACAATGAAATGACACTTAGCACTTCTATAAAATAAGATACAACATGGCTTGAATGTACAGATACAAAATCTTTCTAAAATTAATCTTTAAAATGCCTTCACATTCCTTTAACTTTCAGTAATAATTTCCAAGAAAAACAAGCAAACAAGCAAAACAACACAGAACAACACAAAACAAAAAAATAAAAAAATAAAATAAAATAAAATAAAATAAATAAAATAAAATAATAAAATAATAAAATAATAATTAAAAAAACACACTCACCCTCAGTACATCATAAAGCATATTGGAAAACTGAGTTAAAACTTTTGCTTGCTATGATGCCTACTGTTTCCTCTCTTCATGGAAAGGGGGATTTTCATTTGCCAATAATGTCAGTGGTGGCTGGACTAGACATTCAGACCCACACGGTTGGATCAGTACGCAGACTTAAAGTATTCCCATTTAGTTACTATATTATAGTTACTGCCTAATAGCACTTTACATGAAGACAAACTTATGTGTTTCCTAAATTAATGTGCATGTCAAAATGTTTATATTACACTGCAGGATTCAATAGAGTTGAAATAGCTAATAAGAACTGGCAGTAAAAATAATTCAACTTATTTTTTAACTTTCATTAATTTTGCTCATGTACAGTTCTCTCCCATTTTATTAAAAATATAGCTGTTCTTTGCTACAGAGAGAGTGTTATAAATGTATTAAGTACTGCCCAAACAACTGCAGAAATAGAGGATGTAGAAACTAAAATCAAGAAAGCTATGAAGTAATGAGATTTTATATAGCAATTAAACAGGCACTATGTGTCAAGAAATAGCTTGCCTAAAATATACTTTTCCCTTGGAAGCTAAAAGTTAGGAAAGGCTTCTTACGATGATAAATCTTTTAGCAACTTTCAAGGCTGTCACTTTATATGTCGCCATCATGATTTTATTTTTAGGATCTAACATGACTGCAGCATAAAGTAAAAACAGAAACCAAAACAAAGCCAAGCAGAGCTGAATAACTTACTCAGTGACACAGAGAATAAACAGATTATTACCAATGCTTCAATTGTATTTTTTCTTCAAGAGAAGTCTATCTTTGTTTTCATTATATAACTTTGCAGAAGGCAAAGACATTGAAATTAGTAGTAAAGTTCAAAGGCAGCACCACAGAAACCTATATTTATTTGGATGTGCATGTCAACATACCTCCAAATAATTTATTCTGTAGTGGATATACTATGAGAATGGGGTTATTTCTCTTTCCAAAACTCAGTTGTTGTTGTTGTTTTTTTTTTTTTTATTGTTATTTTGTTGTTGTTATTAAGTATATGTGAAGCTTGCCATGGAATTAGACCTTTGATTACAGAATTTACAATTTGCCAAGTTCATTCCCATGTAAGGAAGGCAATTCATAATGGTGGTAGGAAAAGATACTAAAACCCATATGTATATTGAATCATTGGTTGAATTAGTCCATTTTTAATATAATTTAAAATGCATAAATTATTCTGTATGTTTATGACTAATAAATCATGCATAGTCATATATTTTACTCTTTCTATTAAATCTCCTGACATTAATGTTAGACTTATGAGCCTTGAGTTCAAATGGATAATGAAAGAATATAAATATCACTATGAAAAAGTTTTCACGTACTACACTGGTCATTAAAAAGGATGGATGTTTGCATATATTACCATTTTTTATACACAGATATCAATCAAAACAAAACAACCAAAAAGCTGTCCGCATCTCAGCCAATTATTAATCAAAAATATTAGGAAGAGACAGGTTTACTATGAGACAGCCTTCATTACTGAACAGTTGATGAGAGACTTATCTAATTTCTCTAGCTATATAAAAGTCTGCTGTCTAGTCTGAGTTGATCATGTACACTCCATCCTTAGTAATGGATTGCTCCAGAGACAATTATTCCCCATATTTTGCAAACTGCTCTCAGAATGGGATGAATCAACCTCATAAGATTCTTGTGCATCGACACTGAGTACAGAGACAGTGTGTATGATATGCTTAGACCGAGGAAGTATTTTTCAAACAGTTAAAATATACTGTGAGGTCCTTCTGAAATGTTTAGGTATCATGGCAATAAGCATTGTATTAATATACGAAACTTGAGATTTATGAATTCACATCATCTCTCTGCAATAAAAAAAAATAGGAGGGGGAGTGGGGGGAATATCAGGAGAACAATTTTAGATAAAGTATTATAGAATAAGGGAATATACGACAGAAGGTTTAGAAGAGAATCATTCTGAAATGTTAGAGATGACCAAAGAAAATTCTGGCATACTGGATTCTAAAACTCATGTTATCAATTCCTTTTGGTTCTTAGAATTATGGAAAAAAGAAAAAAAAAATCTCAGTTTGAGCAACACATATATTACCAAAATGATTAAGAAAAAATGTTACAATAGTTACAGGTTTAAATTTGTTTTGCTCCTTTCTGCATATGCATACCAAGGAACCTTATTTAGAGTCTTTTTTTTTTTTTTTTTTCTCATAGTAATTAAAGTTACAACATATGATCTTCCTGACCTTCCTGACTATAAAGTACATGTCCATCTTTAATGCCCCAAACCTGAGTCTTGAGTAGCTGTGATCAGGATTCACTTATTGGATCTAAATAATGGAATTACTAGGGTCTATGAATATCTAACTTCATGGAACTGTCAAAGGCTTATGAGGACCATAATTTCTAGGCAGGGTTTCAGAAATGTATGTTAGTGTTCCTCTATGTATGTTAAATAGAGATATTATTTTACCTCTCTGTGGAGTCTCCATCCTTGAAGATGCTCAACACTCAAATGGAGATAGAACTGAGCAACCTGCTCTAGCTAATCCTGCTTTGAGCAGGGAAGTTGGAGTTCCCTCACAATCTCAACCACTCTGTGATAATATAATTATTTATTTGCCTAGCTGTTGCCTATTTAAAGAGAATAGCACAACTGAAAAATGTCTGAGATTAAATCTTGGTACATACTGGACTGATCAAGAGTGTTCACTCTTCATGTTTGTCTGTCAGCAATCTGTTCTGTTATCATTATACTGCACTGCAATTCTACCTCTGACTTTGCAATGAATAGAAATAGCTAAACAGAACAGGTTTGCAAAAGGAGCCCTATTAACTGAGATTGGAATCATTATAATTAATTAATGTCATTAATTATTTCTATCCAAATCACTCAAGACATGCAATGATATATATAAAATTAGCAACCTTTTGCTCATTCAGGTAAAGACAGGACAAGGGAGAATGTTTTTAAACTAAAAGAGTGGAGATTTAGATTAGAGGTTAGGAAGAAATTCTTCACTCAGAGGGTGATCAGGCACTGGAACAGGTTGCCCAGAGAAGTCGTGGATGCCCCATTCCTGGAGGTGTTCAAGAACAGGTTGGATGAGGCCCTGGGCAACCTGATCTATTGTGTGGCATCCCTGCAGATAGCAGGGGTGTTGCAACTAGATGATCTTTAAGGTCCCTTGCAACACAAGACATTCTACAATTCTATGATTGTTTGCTTCTCAGATTCTATAACTCCTTGATTCTATGATTCTGTGAATTCACTGAACCAATTGGGCTAACCCCCGTCTTCCCCCTCCCCCTCTCCCCCTCTCTCCTTCTCCCTCTCTCCTTCTCCCTCTCTCCTCCTCTCCCTCCTACTCCCCCTCTCTTCCCTCTCTCTATCTCCCTCTACCCCCTTACCCCCCTTCCCTCCTCTCCCTCTGCCCCTCCCTCCTTTCATTCCACCTCTCCCTCTTTCCACTTCCCTCCCTGTTCCTCCTCCTCCCCCTCCAACCCCCTCTCCCCCACTCCGTCTCTCCACCTCTCCCCCCCACCTCTCCCGCCCTCCCCCTCCACCCCTTCCTCTCCACCTTTACCCTTCCCTCCAGCCCCCCCCTCTCCCCCTCTTCATCTCTCTCTCTCCACCCCCTCCCACCTCTCCATCTCTTCCTTACACCCCTTCCACCCTCCCCCTCCTCCTCCCCACCCGATCCCCTCCTCCCCTTCCCCTCTCTTCCTCTCTCCCTTCACCTCTATCCCCCTCCACTTCTCTCCCCACCCCACTCTCTCTCTCTGTATCTCTTTTCTCCTGTCCCTTTCCCTTTCCTTTTCCCTTTCCCTTTCCCTTTCCCTTTCCCTTTCCCTTTCCCTTTCCCTTTCCCTTTCCCTTTCCCTTTCCCTTTCCCTTTCCCTTTCCCTTTCCCTTTCCCTTTCCCTTTCCCTTTCCCTTTCCCTTTCCCTTTCCCTATCCCTTTCCCTTTCCCTTTCCCTTTCCCTTTCCCTTTCCCTTTCCCTTTCCCTTTCCCTTTCCCTTTCCCTTTCCCTTTCCCTTTCCCTTTCCTTTTCCCTTTCCCTTTCCCTTTCCCTTTCCCTTTCCCTTTCCCTTTCCCTTTCCCTTTCCCTTTCCCTTTCCCTTTCCCTTTCCCTTTCCCTTTCCCTTTCCCTTTCCCTTTCCCTTTCCCTTTCCCTTTCCCTTTCCCTTTCCCTTTCCCTTTCCCTTTCCCTTTTCAATACACAACCTTATTCCTTATACCATTAGAAATATATTGGGTGCTGCTGCATACCATTTTTTACCATTGTCATTCTGGAAAAAAAATGATATGCCATAAGAAAAATATATTTATAACGTCGTTGCCCCTAAAGAACAATCTCCAATTATGTGCTCTGGTACACTAATGTTGTCACTTTACATTTGGGTCACTTCCTGACATATACTATCCTTTCATTCATTGGCTGTCCTACAAGTACACAAGCTGCTCCTGGATTCCATATATTAACTGTGTGCTTTTCCCTAAATTAAAACCACAGATTTTATAATATATGCTGTAGATTAGCTCTCTCTCTCTCCCTCTCTCTCTCTCTCTCTCTCTTTTTTTTTTTTTTTTTTTTTTTTTGGCTCAGCACTTCAGCACTTCACTTAAAAGTGAGAGGATATTCAGTATATTTCTGTATGTAATTATGGAGAGAGATAATTCAATGCTAGCATTTTACTTCATTTCTGTAGCTCTACCTAATTGCTTCAATCTAAGACTGATGAAGACCAATTAAAATGGACAATTTATGTACGTTTATTCGTTCAGTTACAGTTATGTAAGCTTTGAAATTTCTAAACTCTCGAGGAACTCAATATGCCTGAAGATATGTTTATAAACATCCATGCACCTTGTTTTGTTATCTTTGTCTCTAGCAAAAATAAACAATTTTATTTTAATTATATAATTATGAGAACAATGTGAATGTTAAGAACTGATTAAACAACTAGCAAAAGACTGTTTAGTGGCTAATAAGATTTCAGCACACTAAGGAAGGGCTTCAAAAATATCTGTGCATTATAGGAACAAAAAGGAATCAATGTGCTTGAGTTAACTGGCAAACTTGAGTTAAGTGAAATTGAGGTGTCTATACTTCATAGATACTCCACTTTTCAATAACAGATTCCTCTAGAGAAGTACATTTCTGTTTTGACATACATGACTAAGTATTGATTATCTGTGTAGCTCATCCTTTACTTTACTTCTAAACCCAAATGGAGTTCCTAAATTAAGAACTTTGCCACTCAACCCATTGAGAAGTCAATTCAGTAGGATTTGGGAGAAGAATAATTATATATATATATATATATATATATATATATATATATATATATATAAAATATATAAACATATTAAAAAAAAAAAAAAACAAATAAGATCCTCAAGATGAACATGCCTGCATGCCAACTGCTATTTTCCTTTATTAGTTTAAAGGGCAGATGAATGATACAAGCTCCATTATTTTCCTCTGCACACTCATCTAGAAATGGCTTTCTTTCTTCTCTCTCTTCTCCAGCTTTCCTATGTGAATGCTTTCAATCATTCACTGAATGAACTAAGATAGAATTGGCAATGTTTAAGTGCTCACAAAATAATGCTTTATGTTACACCAATACTTCAACTGTTTGCCTAGAACTCAATCTGTAATGGAAAGAAGTATCAATTTATATAAGGAAAGAAATCTCTGTATATGGAGTGGTAGTTCCTTGAACAGTAAAATGATTGAGATCCATCTTTCTTCATCTTTTCCTTACAATGAGTATTCCAGTAACAAAAAAAAAACAAAAAAAAAAGTCTTTGAATTTCTATGGCCTTTATCGCAGTTTAAATTAGAACAATGTAACTTTTTCAGCACAAAAAGGATGTGGATCTATCAGACGGGGTCCAGGGGTCCAGAGAATCATAGAAGCATAGTATCATTAAGGTTGGAGAAGACCTTCAAGAACATCTGGTCCAACCATTAAACTACTACCAATATCACCCACTAAACCACATCTCTAAGCACCATGTCCTACCTTTCCTTGAACATCCCCGGGGATGGTGACTCCACTGCTTCCCTGGGCAATCCGTTCCAATGCCTGACTATTCTTTCTGAGAAGAAATTTCTCCTAATTTCCAACTGAAATGTCTCCTGGTGCAACTTGAGGCCATTCCCTCTAGTGCTATCACTACTTACCTGTGAGAAAAGGCCGATCCCCAGCTCCCCACAATTTCCTTTCAGGTAGTTGTAGAGAGCAAGAAGGTCTTCCCTGAGCCTCCTCTTCTCCAGACTAAACAAACCCAGCTCACACAGCCTCTCCTCATAGGACTCATGTTCCAGGCCCTTCACCAGCTTTGTAGCCCTTCTCTGGACATGCTCCAGGGCGTTCTTGTAGTGAGGGTTCCCAAACTGAACACAGTACTCAAGGTGTGGCCTCACAAGAGCAGTGTACGAGGGAACAATCACCTCCCTGGTCCTACTGGCTACACTATTACTGATACAAGCCAGGATGTAGAGGAGGGTCACGAAGATGATCAGAGGGCTGGTGTACCTAAAGATAAGAAAGGCTAAGAGAGCTGGAATAGATGTTCATCCTGAAGCAGAGAAGTCTCCAGGTAGACCTCATTGCAGCTTTTCAGTACCTAAATGGAGCTTATAAAAAGATGGAGAACGACTTTTTGCTCAGGCAGGTTATGACAGGACAAGGGGGAATGGTTTTACACTAAAAGATATTGGGAGAATTGCTTTAGATATTAGGAGGAAAATCTTCACTCGAACGGTGGTGAGGCACTGGAACAGGTTGCCCAGAGAAATTGTGTATGCCTGTCCTGGTTCCAGTTAGGACAGAGTTAAGTAGCTCATAGTAGCTGGTAGGGTGCTATGTTTTGGATTAGGATGAGAAGAGCGCTGATAACATGCTGATGTTTTAATTGTTGCAGAGCAGTGTTTACACCAGGCCAAGGACTTTTCGGCTTCTTGCTCTGTCCTGCCAGCGAGCAGGCTGGGGGTGCAGCAGGAGCTGGGAGGGGACAGACCCAGGACAGCTGACCCAAACTGGCCAAAGGGGTATTCCATACCATCTGACATCATGCTAAACAATATATAGGGGTGGCTGGCCAGGGTGGGGGGGCCGGCTGCTCGGGAATAGGCTGGGCATCGGTCAGCGGGTGGTGAGCAATTGCATTGTGCATCACTTGTTTTCTTACACATTATTATTGTTAATACTATTACCATTATCACTATTATTATTACTATTGTTATTATTATTTTCCTGTCTTAATAAACTGTCTTTATCTCAACTCACAGGCTTCACTTTCCCGTTTCTCTCCCCCATCCCAGAGAGGGAGGGGGGAGGGTGAGCGAACGGCTGTGTGGTGTTTAGCTGCCAGCCGGGTTAAACCACAACAGTCTTTTTGGCGCCCAACGTGGGGCACGAAGGGTTGAGATATCGACAAATCTGACCAGAGTGTGTTAAACTAAAATTGGTATAAGTATTGGACCTGCTTAATAGTTGCTAGTCACGATGTTGATTGCCTTAATCTCCAGTCTGCTGTACCTGTATTCCAAATTGAGTTTTATGGTGCGTTACTTTCTGTATGTGCTCCCTGTTGCACTGTTTATCCTTTCCGGGCCCTGGTTTAAGATTGTTATGGTACTGTGCGGTGTAACAATGGCTTATGAAATGATGAAATATCTGGTCATGACTTTAACCTGGTATTTGTACTCAGCACTGACATCGACTCTATACTTTGGAACCCATATCTCGGAAACTATTAGCAATTACACCTATTGCCTGTTTTCGTTAGGGAGCCAATCTGTGAAGGGGACAGGGGAAGACATGTTTCCCTACCTGTTCACTCTCCCTTTCTCCTTCACCACCACCCTCTTATCCCCCGAGTTAGTTACGGTGGTTCTCCGAGATGTTGAATATCCTTGGGATACTCAGACCAGCCTGCTCTTGTTGTTATGTCTCCTGAATGCGCTTCAGATTTTGTGGAGGGTTAAACAACTACTTAGGAATCTCATCCGGAGATCTGTCTTGAGGCGGGATAGTTGCGAGTGGCAGGGAGTGTGGGAGGATATGGGCAGGTTTCTAGAGCAGTGGTCACCTCCAGTGTTTTGGACATTCACCCCTGAACAACTGCAAAATCCTAAAAAGCTGGCAGAATGCTTGAAAAAAAGGTGTCATGACTCTGGCAGTTCCAAAGTGACACAAATCACTGTAGCGTGCTGGGGTCTGGCTTGTGCCTATCGAGCTGCAATTGATGCTACTAGCAACCTAGCTCCAGCTCCTGCAGCCGCTCCAGCTGCAGCTCCTGCAGCCGCTCCAGCTCCAGCTCCTGCAGCCGCTCCAGCTCCAGCTCCTGCAGCCGCTCCAGCTCCTGCAGCCGCTCCAGTTCCAGCTCCTGCAGCTACTCCAGCTCCAGCTCCTGCAGCCGTCCCAGTTCCAGCTCCTGCAGCCGCTCCAGCTCCTGCAGCCGCTCCAGTTCCAGCTCCTGCAGCTACTCCAGCTCCTGCAGCCGCTCCAGCTCCTGCAGCCGTTCCGGCTCCTGCAGCCGCTCCAGCTCCAGCCCCTGCAGCCACTCCAGCTCCAGCTCCTGCAGCCGCTCCAGCTCCTGCAGCCGCTCCAGCCCCTGCAGCCACTCCAGCCCCTGCAGCCGCTCCAGCTCCTGCAGCCGTTCCGGCTCCTGCAGCCGCTCCAGCCCCTGCAGCCACTCCAGCTCCAGCTCCTGCAGCCGCTCCAGCTCCAGCTCCTGCAGCCGCTCCAGCTCCTGCAGCCGCTCCAGCCCCTGCAGCCACTCCAGCTCCAGCTCCTGCAGCCGTTCCGGCTCCTGCAGCCGCTCCAGCTCCAGCCCCTGCAGCCGCTCCAGCTCCAGCCCCTGCAGCCGCTCCAGCTCCTGCAGCTGCCCCAGCTCGTGCAGCTGCTCCCACTCCTGTGGCTGGGTCAGAGAAACGAGCTGTAGCAGTGCAAGTTGACCCCGCAGAGGGTATTCCAACCCCTGTGGCAGACCCTGTGGCTGGGTCAGAGAAACGAGCTGTAGCAGTGCAAGTTGCCCCTGTAGACAAGGTGAAAAAATGGTATAGAGGCTCAGGTCGTTTAAAACGCAGACAGTCTTCTGCTAAGTCTGGGCGTAGTGAAGACGAGGCTGGGCCATCAAAGGTGCAGGAGACTGAAGATGAGGATGAGGATGGCGAAAAATCAACAGTAACTACCCGAACTCCATACCAGCCATCAAAGGTGCAGGAGACTGAAGATGAGGATGAGGATGTCGGAAAATCAACAGTAACTACCCGGACTCTACACCGGCCATCAAAGGTGCAGAAGACTGAAGATGAGGATGAGGATGTCGAAAAATCAACAGTAATCACCCGGACTCTATACCAGCGTGAGCTACGAGATGTGCGAAAAGATTTTGGTCGCTGTATAGGCGAGCAGCTTGTCACCTGGCTGCTCCGGTGCTGGGACACGGGAGCCAATTATGTGGAATTGGAGGGCAAGGAAGCCAGGCGGCTGGGATCCCTTGCTAGGGACGCATGCATTGACAAAGCAATTGGAGATGGAGCACAATCTCGCAGCCTCTGGAGGCGTCTCCTGTCAGCTGTGAAGGAAAGGTATCTCTTCAAGGAAGAACTTGTATGTTTACCAAGCAAATGGACCACCATGGAGAAGGGAATTCAGTACCTGAGGGAATTGGCCGTACAGGAAGTAATTTATAAGGACCTAGACGACGCACAAACATCCGCAGATCCAGATGCAGTCCGGTGTACACTACCCATGTGGCGGAAGTTTGTACAGAGTGCCCCATCATCATATGCCAGCTCATTGGCAATGCTAGCCTGGAAAACGGAGGAGAATCCCACAGTGAATGAAGTGACTAAAATACTCCGGCAGTACGAAGGAAATCTCTCCTCTTCCCTAAAGGCCTGTGTCTCAGCTGTGGAGAAACTCTCTGAAGAGGTCCACCAACTTAAAGAGAATTTATCTTCCCCTCCACCTGAACGAACCAGTGTCCACCAGCTAAAAGAGAATGCTTTAGAGAAACTTTCTGAAAAGATCCACCAACTTGAAGAAAGATTATCTTCCCCTTCACCTGAACGAACCAGTGTCCACCAGCTAAAAGAGAATGCTTTGGAGAAACTTTCTGAAAAGATCCACCAACTTGAAGAAAGATTATCTTCCCCTTCACCTGAACGAACCAGTGTCCACCAGCTAAAAGAGAATGCTTTGGAGAAACTTTCTGAAAAGATCCACCAACTTGAAGAAAGATTATCTTCCCCTTCACCTGAACGAACCAGTGTCCACCAGCTAAAAGAGAATACCTTGGAGAAACTTTCTGAAGAGATCCACCAACTTAAAGAGAGTTTATTTTCCTCCCCACCTGTACAAACCAGTGTCTCAGCTATTAGGGGTAAACGTTCATCTATGCAAGGAAGACAATATGGTGGGCACACACACCGCGCCACCCTGTGGTTTTACCTACGTGACCATGGAGAGGACATGAGAAAATGGGATGGAAAATCTACTGCGACCCTAGAGGCACGGGTACGTGAATTGCAAAGGAAAACAATTGGGAAAAAGGAGTTCTCTGAAAGGTTTGCTGCTCCAACTTCCAGCAGGCAGTCCTTTAAACACAGAAATGAAGATTCTGACCAGGACTAGAGGGGCCCTGCCTCCAGCCAGGGGGAGGAAAGGGACAATCGAGTTTATTGGACTGTGTGGATTCGATGGCCTGGCACGTCAGACGCACAGAAGTATAAGGCTTTGGTAGACACCGGTGCACAATGTACTCTAATGCCATCAAGCTATAAAGGGCCAGAGCCCATCTGTATTTATGGTGTGACGGGGGGATCCCAGCAGTTAACTGTATTGGAGGCTGAAGTGAGTCTAACCGGTAATGAGTGGCAAAAGCACCGTATTGTGACTGGCCCAGATGCTCCGTGCATCCTTGGCATAGACTATCTTAGAAGAGGATATTTCAAGGACCCAAAAGGGTTCCGCTGGGCTTTTGGCATAGCTGCTTTGGAGACAGAGGACATTAAACAGTTGTCTACCTTGCCTGGTCTCTCAGAGGACCCTTCTGTTGTGGGGTTGCTGAGGGTTGAAGAACAGCAAGTGCCGATCGCTACCACAACTGTGCACCGGCGGCAATATCGCACCAACCGAGACTCCCTGAGTCCCATCCATAAGCTAATTCGTCAACTGGAGAGCCAAGGAGTGATCAGCAAGACTCATTCACCTTTTAATAGTCCCATATGGCCAGTGCGAAAGTCTAATGGTGAGTGGAGACTAACAGTGGACTATCGTGGCCTGAACGAAGTCACGCCACCACTGAGTGCTGCAGTGCCGGACATGCTAGAACTCCAGTATGAACTGGAATCAAAGGCAGCCAAGTGGTATGCCACAATTGATATCGCTAATGCATTTTTCTCCATCCCTCTAGCAGCACAGTGCAGGCCACAGTTTGCTTTCACTTGGAGGGGAGTCCAATATACTTGGAATCGGCTGCCCCAGGGGTGGAAACACAGCCCTACCATTTGCCATGGACTGATCCAGTCTGCGCTGGAGCAGGGGGAAGCTCCTGAACACCTGCAGTACATCGATGACATCATTGTGTGGGGTGACACTGCAGAAGAAGTTTTCGAGAAAGGGAAGAAAATAGTCCAAATCCTTCTGAAGGCTGGTTTTGCCATAAAACAGAATAAAGTTAAAGGACCTGCACGAGAGATCCAGTTTTTAGGAATAAAATGGCAAGATGGACGCCGTCAAATCCCAATGGATGTGATCAACAAAATAACAGCTATGTCTCCACCAACTAGCAAAAAAGAAACACAAACTTTCCTAGGTGTCGTGGGGTTTTGGAGAATGCATATTCCAAATTACAGTCTGATTGTAAACCCGCTCTACCAAGTAACCCGTAAGAAGAATGCTTTTGAATGGGGCCCTGAGCAACGACAAGCCTTTGAACAAATTAAGCAGGAAATAGTTCATGCAGTAGCCCTCGGGCCAGTCCGAACAGGACCAGATGTAAAGAATGTGCTCTACACCGCAGCCGGAGAGAATGGTCCCACCTGGAGCCTCTGGCAGAAAGAACCTGGGGAAACTCGAGGTCGACCCCTGGGGTTTTGGAGTCGGGGATACAGAGGATCTGAAGCCCGCTATACTCCAACTGAAAAGGAGATATTGGCAGCATATGAAGGAGTTCGATCTGCTTCGGAAGTGGTCGGTACTGAAGCGCAGCTCCTCCTGGCACCCCGACTGCCGGTACTAGGCTGGATGTTCAAAGGAAGGGTCCCCTCTACGCATCATGCAACTGATGCTACATGGAGCAAGTGGGTTGCACTGATTACTCAGCGGGCTCGAATAGGAAACCCCAGTCGCCCAGGAATCTTGGAGGTGATTATGGACTGGCCAGAAGGCAAATACTTTGGGATATCACCAGAGGAGGAGGTGGTTCGTGCTGAAGAAGCCCCCCTGTACAACAAGCTACCAGAAAATGAGAAGAAATATGCCTTGTTCACTGACGGGTCCTGTCGTATTGTGGGAAAGCATCGGAGATGGAAAGCTGCTGTATGGAGTCCTACACGACGAGTTGCAGAAGCTGCTGAGGGAGAAGGTGAATCGAGTCAGTTTGCAGAAGTAAAAGCCATTCAGCTGGCTTTAGATATTGCTGAACGAGAAAAGTGGCCAGTTCTCTATCTCTATACTGATTCATGGATGGTAGCAAACGCCCTGTGGGGGTGGTTACAGCAATGGAAGCAGAACAACTGGCAGCGCAGGGGCAAGCCCATCTGGGCTGCGGCATTGTGGCAAGATATTGCTGCCCGGGTAGAGAACCTGGTTGTAAAGGTACGCCATGTAGATGCTCGTGCCCAAGAATCGGGCTACTGAAGAACACCAAAACAACCAGCAGGTGGATCAGGCTGCTAAGATTGAAGTGGCTCAGGTGGACCTGGACTGGCAACATAAAGGTGAATTATTTATAGCCCGATGGGCCCATGACACCTCAGGCCATCAAGGTAGAGATGCAACATACAGATGGGCTCGTGATCGAGGGGTGGACCTGACCATGGACACTATAGCACAGGTTATTCATGACTGTGAAACATGTGCTGCAATCAAGCAAGCCAAACGGTCAAAACCTCTTTGGTATGGAGGACGATGGCTGAAATATAAATATGGAGAGGCCTGGCAGATTGATTACATCACACTCCCTCAAACCCGCAACGGCAAGCGCCACGTACTTACAATGGTGGAAGCAACCACCGGATAGCTGGAAACATATCCTGTGCCCCATGCCACCGCCCGGAACACTATCTTGGGCCTTGAAAAGCAAGTCTTATGGCGACATGGCACCCCAGAGAGAATTGAGTCAGACAACGGGACTCATTTCCGAAACAACCTTATAGACACTTGGGCCAAAGAACATGGTATTGAGTGGGTGTATCACATCCCCTATCATGCACCAGCCTCTGGAAAAGTTGAACGATACAATGGACTGTTGAAGACTACACTGAAAGCAATGGGTGCTGGGACATTCAAAAATTGGGATACACATTTGGCAAAGGCCACCTGGTTAGTCAATACCAGGGGATCTGCCAACCAAGCTGGACCTGCCCAATCAAACCTGTTACGCACTGTAGAAGGGGATAAAGTTCCTGTAGTGCACGTAAGAAACATGCTGGGTAAAACAGTCTGGGCTACTCCTGCCTCAGGAAAAGGCAAACCCATTCGTGGAATTGCTTTTGCTCAGGGACCTGGATGCACTTGGTGGGTAATGCAAAAGAATGGGGAGGTCCGGTGTGTACCTCAAGGGGATTTGATACTGGGTGAGAATAGCCCATGAGTTGAATTGTAGTATGTTAATTATTATATAATAATGTATGTCATCACTACCATGATTGCTATATATCATAGTTGAAAATGGTGATTAATTAGAATGTATTGGACAGAGTGTAACCTGAGCATGACATAAATGGTATGGAATAAGGGGTGGATATCTGTCCTGGTTCCAGTTAGGACAGAGTTAAGTAGCTCATAGTAGCTGGTAGGGTGCTATGTTTTGGATTAGGATGAGAAGAGCGCTGATAACATGCTGATGTTTTAATTGTTGCAGAGCAGTGCTTACACCAGGCCAAGGACTTTTCGGCTTCTCGCTCTGTCCTGCCAGTGAGTAGGCGAGGGGTGCAGCAGGAGCTGGGAGAGGACAGACCCAGGACAGCTGACCCAAACTGGCCAAAGGGGTATTCCATACCATCTGACGTCATGCTAAACAATATATAGGGGTGGCTGGCCGGGGTTGGGGGGCCGGCTGCTCGGGAATAGGCTGGGCATCGGTCAGCGGGTGGTGAGCAATTGCATTGTGCATCACTTGTTTTCTTACACATTATTATTGTTAATACTATTACCATTATCACTATTATTATTACTATTGTTATTATTATTTTCCTGTCTTAATAAACTGTCTTTATCTCAACTCACAGGCTTCACTTTCCCGTTTCTCTCCCCCATCCCAGAGAGGGAGGGGGGAGGGTGAGCGAACGGCTGTGTGGTGTTTAGCTGCCAGCCGGGTTAAACCACAACAATGCCCCATGCCTGGAGGTGTTGAAGACCAAATTGGATGAGGCACCCAATGATCTATTGGGTGGCATTCCTGCCACCGACAGAGGAGTTGGAAATAAGTGTTCTTTAAAGTCCCTTTCAACCCAAGCCGTTCTATGATTCTATGATCTTTTGATACAGAGAAAATTCAGATCAGCCAACAGATACATATTTTCAAAAATATTTTGTAAACTAATCTTCCCCTTTCCCACAGTATATACACAATGCCAGACTGCTTCATATTTTATTTTAGTCCATTGCATTTCCTTTTATTTGTGTTTCCAACAAACAGCATTCAACAGTTATCCATGGATTACTGGGGGATGTCACTGTGGTTCCATCACATCTCTGATCTGGTGTTGAGTCTCTGGGTCTGTGCTGAGACAATGTGCTTGCTGCTTCTCTCATTCATGCTCCCCGGAGGCTTGTCCCAGCTTAACAAACCTGTATCCCTCTGTTTCATCTGTTGCAGACGGAAAAAAAAAGTAGAAGCACTAATATAAGCACATAAGAGAAAGAGTTCATCAGTTCTCCCCTCTTTGGAAAACATTTTTATTTTTATTTTATTTTATTTTTTTTTTACACAAAAAGGTATTACAACACAAAAACTAATGAAATTTTAGGGTTCTGCCCTCACACAGAGAAATGTCTTTCCTATGCTTTACTGTTCAGTCTGCTATACAAATCAAAACAAGAATATTTGATCCACAACTATACTTTGTTTATCCGTAATGAAACAGCTTGATCAGAACATTTATAACTTCAACAGCTGTTATAATAAAATGTTATAGACATAATTGTTTTTTGCTTGTGTTATTTTTTATAGTCTTTGTAGAGATTATGCTTGGTTTTGAACATTAAACTGTAATAATCAAGAATAAAAGTATCTAGCTGCCATGTTTTGATGAGACATATGTCTTCCCTTACATTTAGTTGCAATCAAGTTTTTAATAGAAACTTTATTAAAAATTTTATATAAAAAAGATTGTATATCATCTTGTATTTATGTGTTCTTAAACTTCTTATGCAGGTGTATATTCTATTTTGCATGTATTGCATTAAAGGGGACTTATCAGAGTCTGACATTTGTCTGTTTCAGAGCCCTGCTAAAGGCTTTCACTGAGACAGTTTCACAAAGTTGAAAGTATTTGCAGTCCAACTTCTAACATTCTTTTATATCATAACCTTATCTGTTTCTTCCTTGGGGTGACATTTAGCCTGATTTGGGTGAAGAGTTGAGTACTATAGTCATATATGTTTAGCATGTACGTATATGTTTAGTTCATTATCATAATCAGGGATGCAAGCTTTAATATTCATTTCACACGTAATGAAGTAAAAGATTTCACTAAGGCACTGTGGCTCTCAAGATTCTGTTCTGTCACCTAAACAGGGCCATCCTGCTGAAACAAAATTTCAGCAATCTCTCATCCCAAGATTGTGGACCTCCATCTACAAAGCTTGTATAAGAGAGAAACAAGGACAAGCTGTTCAATTCCCCTTTGCCCAAGGCTGGTGCTTATCAGTGAGTCTAACAAGTCTGTTCTCCACAGCATGTTCTAAAACTGTGGGATATAAAGAGGGAGTGGATTATTAGATGATTTTTATTTTATTTTGTTTTGTTTTTTTTTATTTTATTTTTTTCCATGACTGGAAATATAATTGGTATGCCATGACTGGTATAATTACCTCAGATAAAGACAATAGCAATGTTTAGATATGCATTTTGAATTTCACAAAAATAGATTGTCTTATGCTTTAAAATAAGATCATTTTTGAGGTAATTTCTTGTTCAATAACAGAAAATAAGCATACAAAGCAAATTTTTTTTTTTTAAATTTCTTTATGAAATAGCTTTACTTTTAAGCACATAGCTTAAACTGCTTTGGCTAGATTCAGTGAAGGATTAAGAAATGCCATTTAAAAAAATCTCTCTCTCTCTCTCTGTTGTCTGTGTCATGTAAACATCAATGAATAATTAACTGCAACTACGAAAGACCTGTCAAAATTATATAAGTCAGAATCAGTCCTAACTATTGATTTGTGGGATTCTTATTATTTCTTTTCTCATAATAAATTCAAAGAGAAGCAAATATTAGTTCACACGCCTTAATCATGTTCACTGAAAGAATGATTCACTTTCTTTCAGTCTTGTTATTTTTTAATTCACAAGATCAGCTAAGGAACATTACCTCTTATGAAATTTCTGTGGAAAGGACATGGAAAAGTCTGTAATTCTAATTGGTAGAGTCATCAAGACAGACTCTGCCACAAACCTAACTCTTGGCTCTTGACAAGGGCAGAGTTACTTCAGGGCAGAGATGCAAGCCAACATCCTGAATGCTTGATTTCTGGTCAGATCATAAAGTATATTCCCCGGTTCCTGGAAAATGCAAAAGGCAGAGCAGAAAATAAGAATTGTATGATGCCTGAAAAACATCATCAATACTGTGGGTATTTCAAGCCAAGGGAAATCCTTTGGTCCTGAAAGACAATGGGACTCAGCAGGGCTTTGTTTAGAGGGGAAAAAAAAAATAGAGAGTGAGAGAGAGAAAAAAAAACAGGAAAAGTTAAATACAAACTGGACTTAGGAGAGCAGGCTGACAGATTGTCAGAATTATTACTTTGTGGTCCTCACTGGGTCACCAGTTCTTGAGATTTAAAAGTCAGGATTGCCCATTTGACTCTTTCCTGGCTCCCAAAAATGAGCATTGAAATTTAACATCCTTGAAATTTAACTTCTATTTCCAGACTTTCTACCTCAAGAATGTTCAGAGCACTCTTTATAACTTTATTCATAGGTCCTGATCAACAGAAAAATAGTTTTAGACATTTGCCTAAGACAGAGACACTAGCAGTTTGAACTGATGTTTTGTTCAACAATTGTAATAAAATTTCTTAGGCTTTTAACAGAGCTGAAAAGTCTGCCTAACATCCAAAAATATTATTCATAGCTGACACACTCTCTGCCCACATAAGAAATCTGGAGAGTGCATTTCCTGCTGTGATTTTTTACTTTTCAATCTGCCGAATGTTTTCCATCAGTTAAAATAATGTAACCTTCACATATATAAGCACCTCTGCTAAATGAACCATTCCATGAGCTAGGGAGCTGTTAAGAAAATTTCTGTGACATGTAAAAGTTAAAGCTTATGTCTTTATGAAAAACAATTTTAATACACTTGAAACAAGAAAAGTCAGCCATGTTATCAAGTATTACATATATATATAAGTATAAAAAAAAAAAGTATATTAGAAAATATATTTTTTAAAACCACTGCCAAATTCAAGATGGGAAGATAGTTATAATAAGATTCACCTCTGGGTTTGTAGAAGAGAGAGACTTTGCAGTTTCCCAGCCCAAATTAACAATTATGAAAGTCAGAGTGAGGTTAATATTCTGACAGACTGAGATATATCACAGCCTACTTCTGAATTTTACTGATTGTGCATTTTCCAGGATGTGATTTTGACATTAGCCATCTCTGATTCACTCTATTAATACCCTTGAAAAGAGAATTATTGCTTCTTTACAATGAGAATTAAATTAAATCTAATTTCTAGGTGAAAAAAAAATGTTACATAGTACTAATATCCATACTGTATTAAGCTTTATGACATTAAAAATAGCTGAAAAATTATGATAACAACTTACAAGTTGGAAGAATTGATACAAAAACGAGTTTTGTTGCTGAGTTTCATTGTGATTTTGGTCAGGTGATATAACTGTGAAGCATTTTCTGTGATATTGATAGTTCACTAGGAGAATGTAAAAAAACAAAAGTAGTAGAAAATCTGTAACAAGAAGGGTGTTGTAAGCAGACATGAGAAAATATAATTCTATGTTCATTCATTTTTTGGACTTTTACTCCATTAAAACTTTTATTGCATGAAAAATGGACACTGTTAAAGACAAGTGGCATGTGAGAAATCCAGGACAAGATTAGCATTCTAGCTTGCGTCTAGTGTAACTGCTAACTGGATACTCAAATCACTCAACTCATTCTGGGCTAAATTTCTGTATTTATATATAGCGAAATAGGAGTGTCTGCCCTTAAGAGGGGGTGAGGGAACAAAAGCTATATGAATTATAAGACTTTCCATGCAAAGTCCTTGGAAATAGGAAAGACAAGTACTAGGTGAAACAGGAAATTATTTACAGGTATGACAGTTCTTCATGTTGCATTGTTCTTTCTGTGTCTTCTCCAGTATCCAATGTTTAACCTAGAAGACAGCTAAGCATCACAAAGCCATTTGCTTGCTCTCACACACAGTGGGATGGGAGAGAGAAATAGAAATCTAAAAGTGCAGAAACTTGTGAATTGAAATAATGGCAACACAACAAAAAAGAAAGGGGGAAAAAAAAGGAAAAATAAACAACTCATGCACAACACAATTGCTCACCACGAGCCAACAGATTCCCTGTCAGTCCCCAAGTAATGGCAGTCCCCCCAGCCAAATCTCACCATTTTTATTTTGCTGAACATGACATCATTAACTATGGAATATTCCTTTGGCCAGTTTGGGTCAGCTGTCCTGGCTGTGTCTTCTTCCAGCTTCTTGTGCACCCCCAGCCTCCTCACTGGCAGGGCAATGTGAGAAGATGAAAAGTCCTTGACTTAGGGTAAGCACTGCTCTGCAACATCTAAACCATCAGTGTGTTACCAACATTATTTTCATTCTCAATCCAAAACACAGCACCATACCAGCTACTAGGAAGATAACTATCCCAGCTGAAACCAGGACAATATCCACCACTTATTCTATACCATTTACGTCATGCTCAGGGAACATACTTTCCAATACATCATTAATCAGCACCACCCTGTCTGTCTTTTGACATGTTCTATCACATATCACTCCCTTAATTTATGGTCCTTCCCTCTAGAATGTTCTTTGAGTTCATGACTTTGGTCTCTTTCTGTCATAACGATCCTTCAGAAAAGGAAATAGGTTGTGCATTGTTGGAGTGTTGCATGCTGAAGCCAGCTCTGTTTCCATCACCACTGCACTTGCCTGATTTCATCAATATTCATCTTTCATTAATCTGGGTGACTCTAATACAATTGATACGACATATAGCAACTATAGCACTGATGACATAGAGCTTCATAAAACTATTGCCATCATGCAGTTCAAAACATGGGCTATTCTCACCCGAAGTCAAAACCCCTTGAGGAACACATCAGACTTCCCCATCCTTCTGCATTATCCACACAGATACTTGAGCAAAATCAATCTCATGGATGAGTTTTCCTTTTCCAAAGGCTGGAATAACCCTAGCATGGTGTTAGTTTTGTTTTGTTTTGTTTTGTTTTATACATACACTACAAGGACTCTATCCCTTTCTGCTATATAGCGGGTTTGATTGAACAGGGTTGGCTCTATTGGCAAATTCCCTAGTGTTAACTAACCAGGTGGCTTTTGCTAAATGTACATATCAATGTTTGAATGTCCCTGCATCCATTGATCTCAGTGTAGTCTTTAATAGTCCTTTTATTGTTCGATTTTCCAAGAGGCTTGTACATGATAGGGGAACTGATATAACCCATTCAATGCCATGCTCTTTGACCCAGGTACCTATGAGGTTGTTTTGGAAATAAGTCCCATTGTCTGTCTCAATTCTTTCTGGGGTGCCACATCACCATAAGACTTGCTTTGCAAGGCCTGGGATAGTGTTTCATGTGGCAGCACAAGGCATGGCATTTGTTTCCAACCATCTGGTGGCTTCTTCCACCATTGTAAGAGCATGGTGTTTGCTTGGTTTGTGGCAGTGTGACATAATCAATCTGCCAGGCCTCCCCATATTGATATTTCAGCCACCATCCTCCACATCAGAGAGGCTTTAACCACATGGCTTGCTTAATTGTGGTGCATGTGTACTGTGTCTGGCTGGGATGGAGTTAACTTTCTCCACAGCAGCCCATATAGTGCTGTGCTTTGAACTTTTAGCTAGAACAGCATTGATATGTCCCTGCATATTGCATCAATGTTTTGTCTATTGCTGGCAGTGCTGGCACAGCATCAAGACTTCCTCCAACCACTCTGCCCTCCCACCCCACCCTCCCCGAGCCGGTAGGCTACAGTAGGGCAAGAAGTGCATAAAGGACATAACTAGGGCAGCTGACCTAAACTGACCAAAGGGGTATTCCATACCATACACCGTTCCATACTATATTCCATTCCATATCACCTGAACATCTTCAATCTTAGAAGCCTGATCCACCTCCTGTTTGTTTTGATGTTCTTCAATGGCCCAATTCTTGTTTATATGAGCATCTACATGATATACTTTTAAAACTAGGTTCTCTACTTGGGCAGCAATATATTGCCAGAATGCAGTGGCCCAGGAAGGTTTACCCCTACAATGCCAATTGCTCTGTTTCCATTGCTGTTACTACTACCACAAGTCATTCACTACCAGAGCACTGGCCACTGTTATATTTCAGCAATATCTAAAGCTAGCTGGATGACCTTCACTTCTGCAAATTGACTCAATTCACCTTCTCCTTCAGCAGTTTCTGTAACTTGTTATGTAGGACTCCATACAACAGCTTTCTACTTCCAATATATTCCAACAATACAACAGGAACCATCAGGAAACAGTGCATAATGCTTCTCCTAGACTTATAGAATCATAGAATTAAACAGTAACCTGAGTTGGAAGGGACCCACAAGGATCACAAAGTCCAACTACTATCTCCAGACAGGACCACCCAAATATCAAAACATAAGTCTGAGAGTGTTGTCCAAATACTTCTTGAACTCTGGCAGACTAGCTGCCATGACCGCTTCCCTGGGGAGCTTGTTCCAATGCCTAACCACTGTCTCAGTGACGAACCTTTTCCTAAAATCCACCTAAACCTCCTCTAACACAGCTTCATATCACTCCCTCAGGTCCTATCCCTGGTCACCAGACAAGAGATCAGAATCTGCCCCTCTCCTCCCCTTGTGAGGAAGCTGTAGGCCACAATGAGGTCTCCTCATTGTCTTGTCTCCTCAGTCTTGTCTTCTCTAAACTGAACAAACCAAGTAACCTTAGGTGCTCCTCTTATATCTCCTCTGCCATGAAGGGAATTATGCAATTCACTTGTAAGAAAGTTGCAACAATATATTTATTGATGAAAATAGTGACTTACTAGGGCTTAATCACGAATAAGACAGCAATTTAACAAAGGTCTAATGGTAACTGTGACATTAATAAGATGCATGATGGCAAGGTCACTTGATTAGTTACTACATAGAGGATAGGGTCAGACTAAAAACATCAGGGAAACCCTCATGTTGAGTCACAAGGTTCAGAATGAAATCCCTTTTGCTGTCTAAACTTCCAGGAATCTAGATATGACTGGATCCTATCCCACTCCTAGACTTAATGGTTTATGCCTGAAGGATTATATAAACAATCAATCCCTTATATCACTTAGCTAAGATTATAAAGTTTTAGCATACTACTTGCACAGTTTCAACAAGGTATTTATTAGTCAATTATCAAGTATCTGCCACAGGTAAGGGATATCTCGACCTTGGGGAGTAACCTTGAGAAGCATCCCAGCTCTAGGGATCGATGCTGGCATGCACCCTGCTGTAGTACAGGAGAACTCAACAGGCTCTGGGCTATCACCTCTTTTTGGGATAAGATGGTTGACTACAAGTCATATTTGCATACCAGCCATATTTGGCTAGTGCATGCTCCATTAGCCCTTGGATTTACTCCCCTGAATCAACCTTGAGCCTGGCTTGGCTATCACAACTAGATACATACATCACAGTCAACACTGAGAGTTATTACCCAAGCAGGGTTAAGGGTGAACGATCAGGCTGGGGAAGAGAGGGCGAGAGAGTACACCACCACGCCCTCTATACACTTCACCTTCTTCATAGCCCTCCTTTGGACATTCCCTAACAGTTTTATATGCTTTTTATATTGTGGTGCCCAAAATTTCACACAGTGCTCAAGAGGAGGATAGATCAGCTCAGAATAGAGTAGGACAATCACTTCTCTTGACTAGCTAGCAATGCCATGCTTGATGCACCTCAGGATACCGTTGGTCCTTTTGACTGCCAGTACACACCATTGACTCATATTCAACTTGCCACAGACACGAACCCCAAATCCCTTTCAGCAGGGTTGTTTTCCAGCCTCCCATCCCCAAGTCTGTACACATATCCAGGGTATCCCCCACCCAGGTGCTGAATCCAGCACTTGCTCTTGTTAAACTTCATATGGTTGGTGATTGCCCAGCCCTCTAATTTGTCAAGATCTCTTGGCAAGGCCTTTCCACCCTCATCGGAGTCAATAGCGTTTCCTAATTTAGTATCATCTAATAACTTAGTATGCGTTTAAGTTCTGTGTACAGATAAATTATAAAATCTTTTTAGAGAACTGACCCTAAAATGGGTCCCTGGGAAACCCCAGTAGTGACTGGTTGCCAATCTGATGTGACCCCATTTACTATAAGCTTTTCAGACTGACCCATTGTTCATCCAACCTATTATGTATTTGTCTAGCTGTATGCTGGACACATCGTCCAGAGTGATATTGTGAAAAAACATTATGAAAATCTTTGTTGAAATCCAAAAAGATTACATTTCCTGCCCTCCCTTGGTCAAGTAGATGAATGACCTTGTCATAAAAGGAAAGTAATTTCATTAAACAGTACTTTCTTCTCATGAGCCAGTGTTGGCTGTGACCAATGACTGCATTGCCTTTCAAGAGTTTCTCAATAACTCCCAGAATAACCTTCTACATCTCTGTCCTCTGGCTAGTCCATGATCATTTATAAGATTCCAGGGTGACTGGGGTTTCCTATTCAAGCCCCTCGTGTGATCTGTGGAACCCACTTCTTCCACATAGCATCAGTTGCATGACATGGGACCCTCCATTTGAACATTCAGCCCATTACTGAAAATCAGGGTTCTAAGAAGAGCTTGGCACCCTAGTTCCCAAACTCTATGGATTAACCTCAAATCTCCCCTGGTGCTTTCTGCCAAAAGCTCCATGTGGGGCCATTCTCCACAGCTGTGGTGTAGAACACATTTTTTACATTTTGTCCTGTCCAGACAGGGAGTCTTGGTGCATTATTGTTGTCAGGGTGCCATTGCTGTGGTTTAACTCTGCAGGCAGCTAAGCACCACAAAGCCACTCATTATCCCCAGCCACTAGTAGGATGGTAAAGAGAATCAGAAACAAACAAACAAACAAACAAAAAAGGTAAAAACTTGTGGGTTGAGATAAAGACAGTTTAATAGGACAGAAAAGGAAGAGATAATAATAATAATAACAACAATAATAATAATAACGAAGAAGAAAAGAAGAAGTAGAAGGAAGAAGAGGAAGAGGAAGAAGGAAGAAGAAGGAAGAAGAAGGAAGAAGAAGGAAGAAGGAAGAAGGAAGAAGGAAGAAGGAAGGAAGAAGGAAGAAGGAAGGAAGAAGGAAGAAGGAAGGAGGAAGGAAGAAGGAAGAAGGAGGAAGGAAGGAAGGAAGAAGGAAGGAAGAAGGAAGAAGGAGGAAGGAAGGAAGGAAGAAGGAAGGAAGAAGGAAGAAGGAGGAAGGAAGAAGAAGAAGAAGAAGAAGGAGAAGAAGAAGAAGAAGAAGAAGAAGAAGAAGAAGAAGAAGAAGAAGAAGAAAAGAAGAAGAAGAAGAAAGAAGAAGAAGAAAGAAGAAGAAGAAGAATAGGAAGAAGAGGAAGAGGAAGAGGAAGAGGAAGAGGAAGAGGAAGAGGAAGAGGAAGAGGAAGAGGAAGAGGAAGAGGAAGAGGAAGAGGAAGAGGAAGGGGAAGAGGAAGAGGAAGAGGAAGAGGAAGAGGAAGAGGAAGAGGAAGAGGAAGAGGAAGAGGAAGAGGAAGAGGAAGAGGAAGAGGAAGAGGAAGAGGAAGAGGAAGAGGAAGAGGAAGAGGAAGAGGAAGAGGAAGAAATCACCTCTTGCTGATTGATTCATAGCCACTCTCTGAATAGTGTCCCCCCTGCCTGGCCAACTTCATCATGAAACCATATTATATGGAATATCCCTTTGGCCATTTTGGGTCACCTGTCCTGGTTTTATCTCCTCTGAGCACCTTGTACACCCCCAGCCTCCTCACTGGCAGGGCAGTACAAGAAACTGAAAAGTCCTGAAATAGTGTAATCACTTCTCAACAACAACTAAAACATCAGCGTGCTATCAGTATTATTCTCATCCTAAATCCAAAACACAGCACCATACCAGCTACGAGGAGGAAAATTAACTGTCTCCCAGCTGATACCAGGACAACTGTTCTGGTAATGATCAGCTCCTGCTGCTCTTTGACCCTCAACAACTCCACAAAAATATATTAGTTGTTTATATTACAACTTTCTACATTACAAGAATGAATTTTATCAGACATACAACATTATTTGAAAAAAAAAAAAAATCTTCTGTGAGGACAGTGACTTAGCCTATACCTTCCAAGTATTTAAATCAATTTGATGTAATATACAAAGGAACCCATTCATTTAAAACACTAATACTGCCAATATGAACCAATGAAGTTAATAATTTTACCCATTTGGGTTATTTATTGAGCACTGCACTTTCCATTGCTGCTGGGATACAGGGCTTTTACATTTCTTCTTGGATGATTAATATATATACATTCTTTGTCTGAGAAAGAGAAAAAAGCTATGTGTGGCTATTGAAGGTTACAGTAGTTAAATGCATTGTTCAGTGTCTTATGTAAGAATTCTGGATGGATGACTCCATTTGAGACATCCCTCGTCATAACAATAATTTTCCTTTTAGATGGATTCTGATAATTTTAGTGGATTTCAGTAATAAATAACTGCAAACAAATATTTGCTTTCCCACTGTGAACAGAGCAGGAAATGTAACAATTATACCATGCCAAAGGCATTATCATGTGTCTAATACTTCAGTTCTGAGACCTGTATGATTAACTATGTATGGTTAACTATGTAACTATTCTGAAATGCCATCATGCTGAGAAAAATATAAAATAAAATGTCATTCCTAATGCAAATGGAGGTAGAACACTGCTTTCATCACATTTCACTTTCCTTCCCTTTTTTGGTGTTGAAAGTCAAACTTTCTGTTCTTTTAGTTTTCCATCCAACAGAAAGAGCCCTCAATATAGCTGTATGAGCTCTGCTAGTATCCATGTTTATACAAAGATAAAGAGATACGTGCTTTATAACTTACCTACTTTTATGACATTTCTCAAGGTTTTTTGTTTGTTCTAAAAAGAATAGTCTAATTCATAGCAATGAGATGGTATCCACATAATCCACAAAGAACCTAAAATAAGAATTAAATTGTCACACTTGATCTATTAATTGAATTAGCCTTAATCTCAAAAGGGTGGGGGATAGCCCTAATTTATTTTTTTCTCTTTAGTATAATCAAATAGCTACAAATAGATTATCTTTTCTGTTTACAGAAAAAAAAAAAAAAGTTTAAATTATGCTAACATAAAATTAGACCAAATGAAAAATAGGCCATGATGGGCACTACTTCGTATTTTGGTGTCATAGTTGTTTGTCTGTGTTTAGATTTGATTTATTGTTTTATTTTGTTGTTGTTGTTATTTTGTTTATTTGTTAGTTATAGGGGATAGTCAGAACAGCGAATACTTGTGCTTTTTGAAGGAGTCAAAAAATGTGTTAATGATTTGGTCAAATTGGTATCAGATTTTCCAAACAAGTTCTCACAAAAGAAAAGGGAAGATTCTAGGGGAGAAATAAAATAAAATAAATAAATAGATAAATAAAGCTCATGTTTCTCATTAAAAAAAAAAAAAAGGAAGCTACAGAATCCTACAAAGATATATATTAACTTATGAGCCTTTTAGAGTATTCAAACATGATAATAGACAAAATTTGCAGTTAATATGAACTGTATAAACTGTAGTCAAAAATAAAACAAAGCACAATGAAATGCAGAAAGTTGTTACGATTTTGAATGCCTTTATAACAAAATGATGAAATTCAATGCTGATGAGTACAAAATTTGTAATAGTAAAAAATATAACCCTAATTTACAGTAAGGATTACAAATTTAGTTGTTAACACTATTTCTATACTCAGGAGTAAAAACTGTTGAATAAAATAAGACTTGAAAAAAGCTAAATAAGTAGAATTATGACATAGGCCCCTAAAATTATGAGCAATAAAAATAAAATCAAAAGAGTAAATTATTTAACTCTTTCTCAAAATGTAAAACCTTCTGATGAAATGCCCAAATACCATGCTTTAAATAAATAAAAGGAATTACTCATACACTGTGTACTGAAACTTTGCAAATCATTCCTACCAGATATTGTGGAACCCAAAAGCATAAAGTTGTTATAAAAAGAACAAGATAAATTAATGGAGAAGATCCAACAATTGTTAGTAAGTACAGTGGTGTGACAGAAAACTCCAGTTCCAGAAGTCCCTAACCCGTAAATTGCTGGAAACTCTGACAATACTCTAAAAAACAATTTTTGTCTTTTTTTTTCTTCTTTAGCTTGTTTCTTAGATTAATCCCTTAACCAACCTTTATTGCAACTATCAGAAATGGAGTTGGTTGACTAACCAGACCTTTGAACTGATCTAGATTAGATCTTTTTTACATTCTCTTTTGTACTTCAATACATAATGTTCTTATCAAATGTTTGTTTATTGTTTATTTTTTGTCATTTTTTACAATACTCGCCTTATACACAACTGTTTCTAGATCACTTTTTATAATCTTGCATATATATAATGTCAGAATAAATAGAAATATTGTGTCTAACCTTGTTAATATAGTCAAATATTTACCAATACATATTATAAATATTGTCTCTTTTCTAGCTATCCAATCCTTCTTGAAACTAGCATGAATGTATTTGTTATTCACAAGGATAGCTCAAACAGTAAATGGATTCTTCCTAAAAGCATCCCTAATTATTTAATTACTTGTTATTCTGCCATTCCTAGGTCACTTAAGTTACTTATGAGATTGCTTTTCTTCTCTTGAGTGATTTCACATAGGCTTTGTATATTTCTAAGCAGCAGCTACCAGAATCTTTACTGTAATGCTAACTCTTTTCCACAGAGTATACCATCTTCTGGAGAATTATGAGGAACACCATTAAAGCCTTTTCATAGTTGGGGCATTCCTTCTTTTATACATTATTTTCCAAGCTCCATTTATTGGAGGTGGGGAGAAGGAAGAAGTACAAATGATGATATAATAGATGTGGTTACATTTTACATCTTGACCTGGTGTTCCTTCTGTATTTCAGCCAGCTTTGCAATTCATCTCCAACTACAAAATGCACCTTTGGGGCCCCTCTGGGGTCCTGAGTGCATTCACAACCCTCAGTTCTCAAGGCCACATCTGAAATGGGGCAGCTATGTGACCTGAGCTCAGGCTGCAGGAAAAGAGGATGAGATGACAGAAGCCTTATTTGAGCCTTCCCCCTCTGTGAACAGAATCTGCTACCAACCTCTAGTGTTGACATTCAGTCCTTGACTAAGTGGTGTCTGTACACAGCCACGTGTGTGGCTATGCAGATCACTGTGGACTGGCTTTCTGCTTTGTCCTCGGACCCATCTTGAGACAATCCATGACCCAACTAGCAGCCACTGGCTGCTTGGTAGGCCCTGGTCACCATCACAAGCCCTGCCTCATTCACCTCTTTCTGGTGCTGTTTGCACTGCCCTACTAATTTCACATCACCTGCAGCTCCTGGCTCTCCAAGCCCTTGATGCCACTCCCCCAGATGCCTGCTGCTCTGATAGCCTCTCCGTCCCATGTGCTAAGTGGCCATGTTGTTTGACTGCTCCTGGTGGTATCACTTCACTTTTTGTTTACATAAGTCCACCCTGGAGCTGTCAACAACTGTGTCCTCCCCATCCCTGATCCAGAAAAGGTAGTGCATCAGACATGTTCAGCTACAAAGGCTACAGTGGCTCAACCGCACTTTGCCTCTTCCAGAACCTACTTCTTCCTGGACATTCATGCTGCTTCTTAGTGCTTAAGCATTCACTTTCAGATTTCTTCATCTTTATAATCCTCTTCACATGCCTCCTAATGAACTGTTCCTATATACTTCCATCTTGAGACATAGGGAAGATTTTTCAAATCTATAGGAATTCAATCACTGTGTCTTTGATCCCTTTGAATACTTCTGAAAGCCAAACAACTCAGTACTTTCCCTCAATTAAATATTAATGCCTCCACCAAAATTACTCTAAAAGAATCCACAGACAAAATACCATTTCCTTCACCCACAAGCACTTTTTGTGCTTTCTGTATCCTCTGGGATTTCAACTTAATTCAGTGAGGAAGAAGCAGTAACAATAATAATAATAAATAATATAAAATCAAGACTGGGAGATCTGCAAGCCTTAAACACTGCTGTTATTTCATATTCTGTATACATTGTCAAATACTCATTTCAGTTTTTGATTTCTATCATCTTTAACATGCATGCTAATTTTCTCAACTATGCACAACAGGATTTCTTTCTTTTATATATAAATCACACCCTCCGATAGTCATCTGCTGCCTATAGCAGAGGTTCCTTGAGCCATAATTTGCGGCACAGTATTCTGACCATAATTTTTCATCACTTCAAACACAGTAATTCTGCTATCTGAGAACTGTGATATACCAATGACCTTTCCATCTTCTCCTCTTTATTCCCCATTCACTGATAATTTCCATGCAATTTGCTGTAGTTTAAACTTCATTATTCTACTTGATAGCTCTAGTTCATTACACATTTTTTTTCTATATTGAATGGAGATTTTAGGTAACTCATGCTTTGACTGAAGCATGCATTTTTTTGCTACAAGATCACTACTGTATCTCTCTGTTTGAGAAGGTAATTAGAAAAGGCTAGCTTCTCTTTCCTCACAATTTTCCTCCAGAAGAAAACATGTGATGACAAACAGAGGACCAGAAGGAAGATAGGTAAGGTATTTAATATTTCCAAATATATTTATTTATTGTTCACATGCAGATCAAAGCTGAAGGTCCAGGCAGTACCATTTACCTCCTCTTGTTCATGTAACACAACAGGCTCATGTTTCTTTCAAAAGGACTAACACATAAATAAATGAACAACAGTGCAAGTAGGGTTAAAAATGCTATTGCAAATTTTGAATACAAGATTAGTGAACTTTATATGAACATTACAGATAAATGTGGAGGAGTGAGGAAGTTTAAAAAAAAGTGCAATTTAAATAAAATTATTCTGAACATTAGGCATACTTATACTACTATTATTTCATTCCCTTTAAAAGAGGAAAACTCAAAATCATTGACACTTATGTCCTTACATGCAACAAAAGGCACTTTCAGACTGTCAATAGTAAGATACATAGTATGTTACACTGAAAATTAAAAATAAATATTGAATTAGTGAATATATATATGTAATACAGTCTTAATGGTCTTGACTTGGGAATGTTTATTTCATTCCCAACTTTTAAGAGTTTAGTAGTCATAATAATAACATTGAATTTAGATATGTTGGAGTATGTTATGTTTACTTAACATTTAAGCTTATATGTAATCTAAGTTCTGATATCTAAAGAATTAAGGATTAGTTGTTCGATACAATATTTGATTTGCTTGATATCAACAATGAAAGTGACATAAATTATTTCTGAAATTATCTTGTTTGATTGGGAACAGGTTAGGAACACACACAAACTCCCATGCAATGGCACAGCTGTGGAGTTATGATTTCCCCCTGAGAATCAGTAACAAATAGTTGCCATTTTTTTCATACGACTCCAAGTAGATTTTTGTAAGATGGCTATGCTTTAGAACTTGCAATGATAAATAATAATAATAATAATAATAATAATAATAATAATAATAATAATAATAGTAGTAGTAGTAGTAGTAGTAGCAGTAGAAAAAAAAGATTTTACATGTTTTATTTCAATTAAAACATCATCAGACCTCTCAAGGTGACTTAGTAGAGCATTATAGGTACTACCCCTCCCTGAAATGCTATTTGAGTATGCCTGTACAGCTGAATAAGTGGAATTAGGAACTGAGTTTAAACACTATTTCCCTAATCTCATTCACACTGTTTAGTTGTTTGGTCATTATTTGTGCTATTTTGCATTATTACAAATAGCTGTCTCCAAAAAAAATCTGCTTTACAAGTATACATTCCAAAACATTGTGATCAGGAGTCAATCTGTGCCCCCCATCTCATGGGGATCAACCATGGTGTTTTCTTATTTTGCAGTGTAAACATAATCTCTAAAACAGTTGTATTAGATTTTCATAGAGTTATTATGAGACACTACTATTCAGTAGTTTTATGACTGTTTTACACCTAAGCCTGGTGACACTTGTTAAAAACTTTTTAGAATAAAAATAAGACCTATGAAGACTAGGAGGAAACAAAAAGTCAAAACAGAGCATGGAAATAGAGGTTAAGGGGAAACACACGCACACAAGAATAATTCCTACTTGGTACAGTTCCTTCAAATTTAGCTCCTTTTCAGCCCCTTCCTTCACAAAATTAAGTAGATAAGATCTGTATTCCTGGAGAGTATCAGATTGTTTCATGACTTACTGAATATCCCTATATATGACCATATATATGATAATATTCATGAAATATTATTTCCCATCTAACTCCAAATGTTAGAAATATATGAAAACTTCATGTTTTATGGAAACAGAAGCATTTTTCTTATGACAATATCATACAGCCTGAACAGAAAGACTGTTCTCCATTTCCAACCTGTGACAAAACTAAACAAATGCATATTTTTTGTAAACAACTACATTTGAGCTTGCTATCTAGTCATTGAAGAATAAAAGAAGAATATCTATAAAGATATTCTTCTTTTGAAGTTCTAAAATTTTAGAACTGATAGCAGTGAAAATATATGGAAGAATGCTCAACAGAGACATCATAATAAAGATTTTTTTTTGTGTTTGTGTAAATAGCCACAATCTGTAGGAAGGAAAAAAAACACTCAATAGAATGACCTGTGCATTTAGGTTTACATCAGAACAGTAGTAACTTTCACTTAAGAGAAAAGAGATTCGAGGAAAAACAATGTCCTTGAAAGACAGAGGAAGATTGTATACTCTTCCAGCACAATGAAATAATTAAAAGTTGGCTACATAGATAATTAATTCTGTACAACATAGTTCATTGATTAAACCAATCAGCTATCTGAAATTTGTCCCAATACATCTTCAAAAGAAAACAGGATAGTGCTACCTTTGGAAAGATTTTGCTGTTAACATCCACAGAGATCTTCCAACCTGTCAGTAGGTAAAAAAACTGATGAGTATTTGCTGTGAGTGTGTTATATTTTATGCTATAAGATGAAGATACATTTACAATTTGAAAATATAAAGTAAAAAAGACAGAAATTTCAGGAAAAAAAAAAAGATTAGCACTTAATAAAATGAAAATTCTTATGTTTAAATATATTTTATAACACACACACACACACACACAAAACAAACTACTGAAATAGAAATATATTATAAACATTGATATCTTTATTAAATATATATATAGTGTATTTTTTTCTTAATGAAACAAATATATTTCATTCACTTTAATTCTAATGTGTGATCCAATAGCTAGTTTGTAAGAAATTTTGGCAAAGCATACTTAGAAAAGTTCCTCGACCTTCCGATAATTCATTACTAAAAAAGTCTATATCAAATAGTCATCTTCCTTTAGTGTAAGAAGGAATCTACTTATTAAAGTGTACACAATATTCCAAGAAAGGTATAAATTAAATTATGTGAACATTTTAAGGGAGAGCATGACCAATTAAATCTTCATTTATTCATGCATACAATACTTCCCACATTTATATAAAAAACATGAAGTTAATACTAAAAATGAAGAGTTAATAAAATAGGTGTCATATTTCTAGAAATGACAGAACTTCTGGAGTTTTCCAAAACAAAGCATCAATTAACAATGAAAATAATGTCAAGGGACTCTTCTGAGCTCCTTCACTGAAAATTTAAGTATTGTAGAGAATTTTCAATGATGAAGAGCTGTAAAAATTGATTAGGTTATAGTGTGTGGTTTTGTTTTTGTTTGTTTGCTTTGTTTGTTTGCTTCTATGGTATTTTAGATTTAACTTTAAAAGAAATGGAGTAAATAGAGTGTTAAAGCAGAAATGATTCTTTTTCAACTTTAAATTTTTGTCTATGAACAATTTTAAGAGACCTACACATTCCCAAGAATCTCTCAGAATGTCTCTCAGGAATATGATGTTTTTCCATCTGTTTTATGTTAAAAATAATAATTAAAAAAATAATAATCTGAAATCCAGAAGGATCACGTTTCTGTTGCTTGTTTTACAGTGAGGAACATTAAAATTGTGTAAATGGACATATACTTGAAAATACTAGTAGAAATTAAATAAAAGAGACTGATTTCTATCCAACCATCACAATCCTCCTAAATAGATAGATAGATAGATAGATAGATAGATAAAAATAATAACAATCATAGTAATAAAGTCACTCTTCCTGTTTTTCAAGACCACTGACTTACAAAGCAATGAAAACAGGAAAAAAAATAATTAAAAAAAAGTTTCATCAAGAGTTTCATAAATCTCCTTGAGAATATGATCCTATAGGTCTTTGTGAATGCTTTAGTTTAATTTCTGTCAAAATTATACACAGTTATTTACTGGTTGTAGACACTCATAGCTCTCATTAGCCAAATAAATAAATAAATAAATAAAATAAAAAATAAATCAAACTTCTATCAATTGAATAAGTAAAATCAGTATTATATTCCAAGAGTAAAAAGCTTAACTAATTCAACAATACATTTTCTGTTGTTCATGGATTATGAATCCACTAGCCCAAGACACTGCCTCCCCAGAAAATAATTCTTCCTTTACCAGGCCTCTCCTCTGTTAGTTCTCCCACATATTCTTACAAATTTCTAATAAATATCATCACCATTAGTTTTCCTTGGTTTATACTGCATTGCAAACACAGGAAGGGTAGTCTTCCTTTCTTTGCTGAAATGACATGACACACTCTATGGCTCTCAGATATGCGTAGGACATTTAAACAACAAGCAAGCTTAATATGTATGCTGTAGGTTTGATTCTAGCAAGCAAACGGCAAAGTTCTTCACCACCAGCTAGGGACTCACTAAACATAGAAACAAGGATAGTAGCCCACAGAATATATCTCATTCCCTGACACTAGTGGCTATCGGATTCACACTGCTAAGAGAGACGAATTGTAGAAACTCAGCTCCAATTGCTGGATACTTGAATATAGCTTTTTATGTGGAACCTAAGCATCACAGATAAAGGCAGGAATCACTGTAGTTTTCTTTCCTAAGATTGGTTGTCTATTGCATTGGAAAGGTTTTTATGATATCCATCCTGGTCTAAAGAGCTTCTCCAGGAGGGCATATACCTCCTACATATCTTTTGCTTTATTTGCTTCCCCCCTGTGTCAGATACTGTAGGAAATCTCAGATCATGCATTACAGCAGCATGATTTGGCAGCTTCACTGAGCATCTGATATGTTACCTTTAATGAGAGTTTATACACGTAGGCAGGTAGGTACCTAAACTGATGTGTCTTTCATCTGAAGCTGTATCTCACACTAAGATTTGTCATAAACATCTCTCCATCAGTCCTTGAATGTCTTCTGGGTGACACCGACTCGTTTTGTTGAATATAATGAGGTGGCATGGTTCTAGGAAGAGTTAACTTAAACAATTGCTCCCCAAAGGCAGTATAGACAAGCACGAGACTTTCCTTTCTCTGTCATTTCATTGTTGTCTTGCATTTTACCATTTTTATTTGTATTGGCAGCATCTTCACACAGACTCACACTGCACTTCAAGTTTTATGACATGCCCTCCAATTCATGCAGTAGATTGACACTACTGTGAAAGTTATAACATAGCCCTTGTAATATTTCAGATACATAACCTAACTAAAAAATAAATAAAAATAAAAATAAAAATTCACACACAAAAAATGTTAAGTCTTGGTTTCCCAACCACAAAAACAAGCCCAAGAACACTGCAATGTGGACAGTTATTTTGTGCCAGGGAGACTAGACCTCAACATTGTGGATCTAAATTACCCAGCTTCAGAATTTGGCCCTCTGTTATTTAGTGCTATTGATAAAGTCAGATGATTTATTATATCTTACTGGTTTATAAACAATTCTTTATTCAATTCTTAAAACTTAGATTAAGTGTAAAGTGTAGTTAGTATGATTAATCCCTTGTTCTACTTCTTGTTGTGTCTTTTTCATCTTAGACAATTAAGTCATAGACAACATTTTTTTCACAGATAACCTTTTTTTTTTTCTTTCTTTCCTTTTTTTTTTTTTTTTCAGAATAAGGGAACCACAATGCCCATTCTACTCCAAAATCATAAAACCTCATTGACAGCACCACAGTATACAGTATATTTTCCTTAGGAGAAAAGTTGTTTGCATTTTTATTGAACTTTGTGAATTATTTTCCATTTATGTGTAGTGATCATTATCAAAAGCATAAACTTATGTGTAAACATATATATAGGAGTGTGCGTTTTCAGTAAAGTTACCCTTTTCTCAACTCTGAGACAAAAAGCTGTTTGACAAGCTGTTTGACAAAAGCTGTTCACAGTGATTCTGTGTTGCTACATTTGTATCATTTTACCACTCACATAGGTATTTTTTACAATTATTGCCTGCATTGAGCTACCAAAAGTCATCACAATTTATGTTTAAGAAAGAAAACTGTTTATTTGTTGATCAATAAATAAACAAAAACTGAAAGATGCTACGATCTAGTATACCTAGAAGTATTTAGAGAACTGAAACATTCATTCAAAATAAACTATTTTAGAAGGAAAGCAATTATTTCAAACACTTTATTCAAGGTTAAGGAGAAGGACAAGAACAAGGCAACACATATTTACAAATTTTCTTTGCCTCAGTGATTCCTGATGTGAGAATAGATTACTTTTATTTGGTTGATGAATAAATTTTAGGTAAAAACATGCAGACAAACAAATAGAAAACGAATCAACACAGAGACTGAAACTAGGGCAAGATGAGTATTTTAAAGGCAAAATTAAGCTTTTTTTCTGAGCTCAATATATCTGACCAAATATTTTTTATAGTTTTACACCATCATCAATTTACATGAAATACAGGACAAATCCCATACTTAGACAAGTTCAAATTAATCACTATTGAAGCAAAATAAAAAATGCTAGTATTTCATTTCAGAAAATGTTTATGAATTATTTAACTACATAGTTTTGTCCTTCTTAGGGGATATCAATTTAACTTATATTAATGCTTTTAACCATATAAGATGACAGCTTCTGTTATGAGAAAAATAGAAAATCTTTTTTGTAATATGACAGGAAAACTTTTAATGTATTCATACAGTATCAGCATCAACAAAAATTGTACATCCCCTAGTAAGACCAATAGATATTGCTCATCTATTCTATAAGTTTTGTGCAAATGTGATCTTCTGCACTAAATCAAGCAAGAAAAAAAAGGCTCCCTATAGTACAAATTCGTCATGTCATGTGCATTTAAGAAAGGCGTTCCTTTCTCAAAGAATAGTCTTCACAAGTCGGTAGTCGTGCTTTGGAACTATATAGAAAATTTCCATGCCAGTTTTTCCAGTTTCCAGATTACAAGCTAAAACCTTGCAGGTGTTATTTTTACCTCCTGCATAAAAAGAAACCATCTCAGACTTCTAAGAATTTAAAAATAATCTTTGGCTTTTGGGCTTTTTTTTCCCAAATGAATAAAATAATCCATAATTGATTACATCTTAACCTAAGCAGAGTTAAATTAGAGATTAGTTGCATTATATGTACAAACACATAAATACAATCATAAACATAAATATAGATATATGTCTCCCCATTATTGGAACCTGTTTCATCTAGGGCAAGATGCAAATGAGAAACTTAATAAGTTATTATCTTATTATTGTAAGTTATTAGTAAGTTATTCCAAAGTGGAATGGCGAACCTGAAGGGGTATATAGCAATATTTTTGTCTCTTTCTTGTATACACTGATCTTTGGACTGCCTCTTTTCTAATGAAGGTATGATCTAGCTTAAGTAAGATATAACTCATGTTTAAGCCAATATCAAAGAACCTTGTGGAGATATTGATATGGGTAGATAGTTAACCATATTTTGTTTGAAAGAGATAAAATATGTACTTTGAGGCAAGATGACCCAGGCCTAGATGTCTAAAGGATGATTAATTGAGGAACTGCTAATCAACAAGTTGACATTCTTAAGGGAATGTCATGTTGACATGTTATGTTGACATGATGAATGTTACATGTTGAATGTCATGTTGAACGTTATGTTGACATTATTAGGGGAAACATCCTGCTTATGCTCTTGAACAGCATCCAAGTGTGAATAGTGCACTGAAATACAAAGATTAGGAGCATTCTAATGTGAACTATCCATGAACTATCCTCATTATAATAGCAGTAATCACATTCCTAGTCTGGGACCTGCCATAATCCATGTCCAGTGGTCTGACAAGGGACCCAAAAATGATTTTGTCATATCAGCATTATGTAAATTATGTAACTTGTTGGAAGCTAGGGGATGGCACAAACATGTAAATGTATCCCACCTGGTACCTAGACTTGCGCAATTCTGAAATAAACAATATCTTGACCTAGTGTGTGAATTGGCTTATTGCACACTGGGTAACAAATACAAACTTTTTTTTTCAGACAATATTGTCAAAGTCTGAGGGCTTTTTTCAGCTTCCTCCTTCAAATTCTCCAGCAAGGAAGGCAGAAAGAGGAACAAGCCCAGTGAACCAGAAGGATCACTAAATGCCGTCAAAATAGTTTTCTTCTCATAATGTACTAGATGTTTGTGCTCGCATTTCATAATTAATTCAGTTCCCAGTTCAGTGACTGGAGCTTTTGTTCAGAAGGTACGATACTTATGTTTGGAGTTCTGGAGGACTGGAGTAATCTCCAGATAGGGAGATAAAAAGCATTGCTACAAAGAGCAGCTTGACTACTCAAAGCAATCTTTAAGGAAAGTTATAAAAAAAAAAAAAATTCCTGGTAGCATCCTGGTGTTTTGTTTACCAAGCTGTCATTGATTTCAAATAATAGCAAGGCATGGAGCTGTAGAACTGGGTCATTAGGAACCTTTTTCAATGCCTGGAGACATATATGATAACATTCTGCTCTCTAGTTACCTACTTTGTATGTTGCTAATGCTTGTCATTTCTATTTCCCTATGACTTGTCATATACACACATAGGGCTGCATATATAGCAATTAGGATATTGTAGGATACCAAGTTTCAGGTATTGTTTTTTTTCAGACTGACAACCACTTTCTACTTCATTAATTTTATTGCCATTAGCAGCTAATATCTTCTCCATAGTTAGTGAGATGAATATAAAAGGAATATTTGAAACAGTTTAAAATTTGCACATCTCACAAAACAACAGCAACAAAAAAAGACAGGGAGGTCATTTTTAGAAACCAACTTTGTAGCAGGACTGTGTGTTGAAAGTGTGGAAGTCAGGCGAATGGAGTGCATGAAATCTTAATAACAAGCTCTGTAGGTATATGCTAACTTCACTCATAATTCCCTAGAGAGACTTAAGCAATGTTCTGATTGTAGTGTTGATTATTTCCTTTCCTGAAATTCTTCTCTCTTTGTGACATGGTAGAAAGATAAATACATAGCTATGAAAGGGATTCAAATGTCTCAAAGGTAAACTGTTCTGAAAGCTTACTGCCAAGAAAGAAACACAGTGTGGAAGCTAGAAAAGATATCACTGGATCCTTTTGTGCTTTACTGAAGTGCATTTTTCCATTTCATCACTTGGAAGAGTTTCTTCATGTTCTACACTTAGAATTCAAATATAATTTATATTGGAGAAATCACTCAGTATTCTTATTGAAGTTTCATTAATTGCCACTATTTCCTGGGGTGGGGGGTCATGGTATTTAATTAAGTCTGGAAGTTTGATATTATGGATAAAACAAACAAACAAACAAACAAACAAAACAACAGCAACAACAAAACCAAGGAATTATGATTACTTGTTTTACTCTAATATATTGGAAGTTTTTTGTTTCTGTGCAATAACTTCTTTCCACGCATCTAATCAACAAACTATTCTGGCATAATTTTATTGCCCCACTGTAAGTGAAGAGTGGGAAAAAAATATACCTTATAAGGTAATTCAATGCTAGATGTTATGGCAGATTATAATACCTTGATTAAAGCAAGGAAACCTATTAATAGAAGAACAAAGGAGGATTATACTACTAAAATTATATGTCATAGATTTGCAAACCACCTTATCTGATTTGCAACATAGAACCAGCTTATATTTATGAACAGCTTATGGTGGTCTTTATACTGTTACTTTATATGAAATATTATTTTAAATATTGACGATGTGTGAAGCACATAATGATTAATATATATACAAGAATGGAAATCTGTTCTTCATATTAGAATAAGAAAAATCATCAAACACATTGCAAAGTCCCCTTCCTTGTACCGTAGAATTATGTAGTCCAAATGGAAGTTTGCAATTCCTGAAGTCTATTGTAAAATCTCTATTCACTTAACCATGGCAAAAAATTAATTATATGATATAGTCTTTATTTTACTATTCCTCTTAATGTGCCTAGATCTATTTTTTTAGATCTAAATTTCTAAATCTATTTGTTTTAGATCCTCGTACTGGGGGGGGGTGGGGGGGGGGTGGGGGAGGCAGTGCAGAACCACAGACTACTCCAGATGTGGCCAGTGTGGCCTCCCTTAACTTGTTGACAATGCTTTGCCTAATGCAGCCCAGGATACCTTTAGCCTTCTTCGTGGCAACAGCACATTGCCAGCTTATGTTCAGCTTGGTGTGCACAAGGACTCACAGGTTCTTTTCTGCAAAGATGCTTTCCGGATGGACAGCCCCCTGGCATATATTGGTGCATTAGAGGCTGTGGAATTTGGTGTGTCAAGGAGGGCCAGAGGGTATTCCTACTTTCCTAGTCCAGTTCCCTGTTCCCAGCTCAAGCTAATGGCAAGACTGACAAAGTATTGCTGATAGATGAACACATACTCAAAGGTACACACACATGATGCACAAATGACTGACCACACAGACACGAAACATTGAGGTTTTCACAAGCACTCACACAAGTACACAGAACTCACACAAAGTCAGCAGCTTATACAACTTGATCCTCTTCCTATTCCTCCCTTCCATCTGAAAAGCATTGAAGATGGCCAGTCTTTACTGAAGTAGCTGGTCTTAGACTCTCAGGCTGCCCAGATGCTGACCCTATGCCTTGAGCCCCTCCAGTTGATGGCTACTGGACTGACAAGCTCCTCAACTTCACAGTCCCACTCCAGTTGCTGGTACTCAGGCTTCTTAGCCTGTGGAGGACTATAGGACTGCACTATAGGACTGCATTTACTGTTAAGGTATTTCAACGTGAACTCAATTCCGCCCCCCCCCCCCTTTTTTTTTTTTTAATTCCTGGATCTAAATACATCTCACCTAATCTTTGCACTTTACTGAATCTCATAAGTTAGGAATATTGATGGTTTTAAAGTTGGGGTGCTCTGTTTGTCCTGAAGACCTTTTTTGGGTTACTCCACCCAGTATCACTTCATTTATTTTCACAAATATTTATGTTTAATGTGATTAGCCTTCAGTCATGTAACCTAAAAAAATGCAGTTCTTCCCAGGACTTCATATGTTTCTCTCAAAGGTACATATTCTTGTAGGTTGTAGGTAGTTCTGAAGACTTCTATTTAAAATGGAATCTAAAACATCTCCTCACAAAATAATAAAAGTAGTACAGATTATTCTTCAATGTTATGTAGCAGATTTCTGGACATGGGGGCATCGTTTCTAAGAAACTGATATATAAAAAGAGAAGGATAAAAATATGTTTTTGTATGGAACATTTAATATACAACCAATTACGTTATTATATTTCACTCACACAGTTGTGCATTATTCATCCATCTCAATACTATTACTGAAACTTTTCTAATTCAGCACAGGCTACACTACACTCAGTTTTACAATGGGTTTCTTTTATATATCTTCTATATCATCCTGATTTATACAACAATTCTGTTCGTATTAATTTGCTTCACTGAAAGCAAGTATGGTCCTTTGCCATATTTCTTCCATGGCTGAAAAATTTATAATATGGGGTGGGGTGGGGGGAGATATTAAAATATCTCAGATTCAAAGAATCACAGAATCGTCTAGGTTGGAAGAGACCTCCAAGATCACCTAGTCCAACCTCTGTCTTAACACTAACAAGTCCTCCACTAAACCATATCACTAAGGGCTACATCTAAACGTCTCTTAAAGACCTCCAGGGATGGTGACTCAACCACCTCCCTGGGAAGCCCATTCCAATGCCTAACAACCCTTTCAGTAAAGAAGTTCTTCCTAATATCCAACCTAAACCTCCCCTGGCACAACTTTAGCCCATTCCCCCTCGTCCTGTCACCAGGCACGTGGGAGAATAGACCAACCCCTACCTCACTACAGCCTCCTTTAAGGTACCTATAGAGAGCGATAAGGTTGCCCCTGAGCCTCCTCTTCTCCAGGCTGAATAATCCCAGCTCCCTCAGCCGCTCCTCTTAAGACTTGTTCTCCAGACCCCTCACCAGCTTCGTTGCCCTTCTCTGGACTCGCTTGAGCACCTCCATGTCCTTCTTGTAGCGAGGGGCCCAAAACTGAACACAGTACTCGAGGTGTGGCCTCACCAGAGCCGAGTACAGGGGGACAATCACTTCCCTAGCCCTGCTGGCCACACTGCTTCTGATACAAGCCAGGATGCTGTTGGCCTTCTTGGGCACCTGAGTACACTGCTGGCTCATATTCAGCCGACTATCAACCAGTACTCCCAGGTCCTTCTCTGCCAGGCGGCTTTCTAACCACTCATCTCTCAGCCTGTAGCGCTGCTTGGGGTTGTTGTGCCCCAGGTGCAGGACCCGGCACTTGGCCTTGTTGAACTTCATGAAGTTGGCCTCAGCCCATGGGTCCAGCCTATCCAGATCCTCCTGCAGAGCCTTCCTACCCTCGAGCAGATCAACACACGCACCTAACTTGGTGTCGTCTGCAAATTTACTAAGGGTGTACTCGATCCCCTCATCCAGATCATCGATAAAGATATTGAAGAGGATGGCCCCAGTACTGAGCCCTGGGGGACTCCACCAGTGACCGGCCTCCAACTGGATTTGACTCCATTCACCATGACTCTTTGGGCCCCGCTACCCAGCCACTTTTTAACCCAATGAAGCGTACGCCAGTCCAAGCCCCGAGCAGCCAGTTTCTTGAGGAGAATGCTGTGGGAAACAGTGTCAAAAGCCTTACTGAAGTCAAGGTAGACCACATCCACAGCCTTTCCTTCATCCACTAAGCATGTCACTTTGTCATAGAAGGAGATCAGGTTCGTCAAGCAAGACCTGCCTTTCATAAACCCATGCTGACTGGGCCTGATCACCTGGTGGCCCTGTAAGTGCCGCGTGATGACATTCAAGATAATCTGCTCCATGAGCTTCCCTGGCACTGAGGTCAAACTAACAGGCCTATATTTCCCGAGTCTACCCTCCGGCCCTTCTTGTAGATGTGCGTCACGTTTGCTAGCCGCCAGTCGACTGGGACCTCCCCCGATAGCCAGGACTGCTGATGAATGATGGAAAGCGGCTTGGCCAGCTCCTCTGCCAGTTCTCTCAGCACCCTCGGGTGGATCCCATCCGGCCCCATCGACTTGCGTACATCCAAGTGCTGTAGCAAGTCGCCAACCATTTCCTCATGGATAGTGAGGGCCAATCCTGCTCCCCATCCCCTTCCACCAGCTCAGGGTACCAGGTGTCCAGAGAACAATTGGTTTTGCCGCTAAAGACTGAGGCAAAGAAGGCATTAAGCACCTCAGACTTTTCCTCATCTCTCGTCACTAAGTTCACCCCCACATCCAGTAAAGGATGGAGATTCTCCTTAGTCCTCCTTTTTGTGTCGATGTATTTGTAAAAACGTTTTCTGTTATCTTTAACGGCAGTAGCCAGATTGTGCTCCAGATGAGCTTTGGCCTTTCTAATTTTGTCCCTGCACAGCCTCGCAACATCCTTATAGTCCTCGTGAGTGGCCCGCCCTCTTTTCCAAAGATTATAAACCCTCACTTTTCTCCTAAGCTTGAGCCACAACTCTCTGTTCAGCCAGGCTGGTCTAGTTCCGCACCGGCTCGTCTTTGGGCATGTGGGGACAGACCGCTCCTGAGCCATTAAGATTTCCTTCTTGAGGAGTGCCCAGCCTTCGTGGACTCCTTTGCCCTTCAGAACCATCTCCCAAGGGACTCTGCCAACCAGTGTCCTGAACAGCTCAAAGTCAGCCCTCCGGAAGTCCAAGACAGCGGTTTTACTGGTCCCCTTCCTGACTTCGCCAAGAATAGAGAACTCTACCATTTCGTGGTCACTCTGCCCAAGACAGCTCCTGACCACCACATCTCCCACCAGTCCTTCTCTGTTTGTGAACAGAAGGTCTAGCGGGGCACCTCCCCTGGTAGGCTCTCTAACCAGCTGCGTCAGGAAGCTATCTTGCACGCTCTCCAGAAACCTCCTAGACTGCTTTCTCTGGGCTGTGTTGCGCTTTCAGGATATGTCTGGGAAGTTGAAGTCCCCCACGAGAACAAGCGCTGACGATTTTGCAACTTCTGCCAGCTGCCTGTAGAACTCCTTATTCATATCCTCATCCTGGTTCGGCAGCCTATAACAGACCCCCACCAGGATGCTTGCCTTGTTGGCCTTCCTGCTGATCCTAACCCACAGGGATTCAACCTTATCATTCCCAGCCTCGTGTTCCACAACATCAAAATACTCTCCAATATAGAGAGCCACACCACCACCCCTTCTGTGCTGCCTGTCCCTTCTGAAGAGCCTATAGCCAGCCATTGCAGCACTCAGTCATGAGAGTGGTCCCACCACGTTTCCCTGGTGGCAACCAAGTCATAGCCTGCCTGCTGTACGATGGCTTCTGGCTCCTCTTGTTTGTTACCCATGCTGCGTGCATTAGTGTAGATGCACTTCAGTCGGGCCATTGACTTCTTCCCTGGCCCTGCCATTGTTCACCCTGGCACAGCTCCAACAAGCCTAATTTCAGCCCCATCCCCTTTCTTACCTAGTTTAAAGCCCTCTCAAAAAGGCCTGCCAGCTCCTGGGCTAGGTCCATTTTCCCCTTAGAGATAGGTGGGACCCGTCTGCGGCCACCAGGCCAGGTGCCGAGTAAAGCACCCCATGGTCAAAAAAAAAACTAAATTTCTGTGTTGGCAACAGCCTCTGAGCCACGTGTTAATCAGATGGGTTTTCCGTGTCCTCTCTGTACCCCTCCCTACCACTGCAGGGATAGACGAAAAAACCACCTGTACTCCCGCTCCATCCACTAACTATCCCAGTCCCCCAAAGTCCCGTTTGATAGCCTTCAGGCTTCTCTCTTCAATATCATCACTGCCAGCCTGGACTATCAAAAGAGGATAGCAGTCAGAGGGGTGAACCAGGTTGGGAAGCTTTCTGGCAACATCCCTGACCCTGGCCCCAGGGAGGCAGCAGACTTCCCTACGGATAGGGTCAGGCCGACAAATAGGGCCCTCTGTTCCCCTGAGATGGGAGTCGCCTACAACGATTACCCTTCTGTCTTTCTTGGTGGAGGCAGTCTTGAGGCGTGGAGTCGACTTCCTTGCCCTAGCCATACTCCTGGGTAGACTTTCTACCTCATCCTGACCCACCGGTCGATCAAGATCCAGGGCCTCAAATCTGTTGTGTAAGGGCACCTGGGAAGGTGGGGCCGGTAGGGGGGGGGGGGGGCGTCGCCTCCGAGGTCGAGCAGGGACCTGTCTCCATTCCTCCTCAACTCATAGGTCCCCTCCCTCTACTCGACAGTGATAAGGCAGGGGGTCCACCCCCATTTGGGGTGTCTTACCCTAGTACCTCTCCTTCAGGCCCTGCAGGGAGTTGCTCCACCAGTCTATCCCCGCTCACACTCCCTGATAAAACCTCAACCTCTCCACCTCCTCCTTGAGTTCTGCCACCAGGCAGACCAGGTCATCCACCTGCTCTCACCTCACACACACAGTCTCTCTGCCTCCCTCAGATGGCAGCAAGAGGCTCAGACACTCCCTGCATCTAGAGACCTGAACTGCCGCATTTTCGAGCAGGCAGTCAGTCTCGGTGGTACAGACTTTCTAGAGAGAGCACTCTGCCTGGTGTAGACCATCGCAGCCTAGCTAGCGGTCGACAGCCGTTAAAGGAGTTGTTTGTATGGGCAGGGGGGGAATGCTCTGCCCTCTTTGCCCTCCCTGCTCGCCCTGCCTGTGCGAACTGCCTCGCAAACTGCCGTGCCACTACCTTCTGACACACCACACCCTGTTTGCCTGCCCTGTTCGCCGCACTCCTGGTCACTCGCGTTCCCTAGGGGCTGCTTTTGAATGGCCGGGGAGGGGGCGCTGCTGGCTCCGCCTACACCTCGTCAGCCTCCCTCGCGAGGGCTGCCGGGTCCTGGCAGCTCCCTTGAGTGGCCTCGATGTCGGAAAAAAAGCCCTGCTTGTCCCAATCCCCCGCTCTGCTGCAGAGCGCGTCTGCCCCGGAGCCGATTGCCTCGGCATATATTGGTACATATATATCTGCATATATTGGTACATACTTATATATAATCCAAGCATAAAATTTAATTTTATTGAAATTAAGACTGAAAGCATATATCAGTTCCCCCAATTTTAAAAAATAAAATATTGTAAAGATTTTGTATTTTTCGTAAACTTTTTTCATAAACACCTTTTTTCATAAACTAATATATACAAAAGGAAATTTGTCTTTACCCATTAAAGAAATGTAAATGAGCGAACTAAGCAAAACAGTCAACTGATCTACTTCTGTGCCATAGGACTTCGGTAATTGGTAAGGAAGTTTAATGCTTCCAAACTCAAGTCAGATTGAACTGTAGTTTTAAAATCTCAACTAATTTTTTGCACTTTACTGACTTTTTTAAATTAGGAAGCAGTTTGCCCATAGCCATCTCCAGGCAGAAAATTCCCTGAGTGGTTTGTTCCCACTTTTCCCTCCATTTGTGGACACTGTCTTATCTTGTTATTCTGATTCATTTGATAGACAACATCTAGTGTTGCCAGAGTTCTCTCTTCTGCTTAAGGCTGGGGTTGCATCTGCAGGCCTTTATACTGAATGGCCACATAGGTCCAGAGACGAATTCATATTTTCACAGAATCATAGGATCACAGAATGATTAAAGTTGGAAGGGACCCCTGGAGGTCATCTGGTGCAACACCCTTGCTTAAATAGCGACACCTAGAGCAGGTTGCCCAGGACCATGTTCAGGTGGCTTTCTAAGATCTCCAGGGAGGGAGACTCCACAGCTTCTCTGGACAATGTGTTTCAGTGCTCCATCACCTGCACAGTAAAGAAGTGCTTCCTGACATTCAGATAGACTGGTGTTCCAGTCTGTATCCACTGCCTCTTGTCTTGGTACTGGGTGCTGTCAAAAAAAGTCCAGTTTCATCTTCTTTGCACCCTCCCTTCAGGTATTTATACACATTGACAGGATTCCCCCTGAGCCTCCTTTTGTGCAGAACTCCTATCCAGTCCCACCTCTCTTAGCCTTTCCTCATAGAAGAGGTGCTCCAATCCCTTGATTGTCTTGGTAGCCCTTCATTGGACTCTTTCCAGTATGTCTAGGTCTCTCTTGTACTGGGGAGCTCAGAACTAGGCCCAGTAGATGTGGCCTCACCAGTGCTGAGTAGATGGAGCTGAATAATCCTCACAAGAAAACGCTTTCAATAAAAAGAGTATATAGGACTCCTTGTATCCTAGCTGAAACACCTAAACTGAGTGCCTAAAATTAGATGGCATTATCCAACTGTCATGATATATAACATCCAACAAGGAATATGTCTACTGATCCTTTTAAAATCAGTGACATTTGAGCCAGATAATTAAATTTTGAGTGCTTTTGACCTTCATCTAATCTTTCTTACAACTTAACTATTATAACAACGAAAACTGTTGCTTGTAGGTAAGCTGTAAAGGAAAGATGAGTTTCATGAGTTGTCTGGAATGTCTGTGGTTTTCTTTTTATTAATGGAAGCACAGCCTCTGTAATTATAAACATTAGATGTCATTATCTTAATTGTCATTATCTTATTGCAACAATATTTTTATTGTCTCCCTCTTTCATCCCACTTTACCAGGTTCCTATCTTTGTGGCAAACATTTGTTTACTTATGCTTCCCTGTCTTTCTTCTCCAATTATTCTTCTTTTACAAAGCACTTTACTGTAATGGAAGTAAAAAGATTGAACAGTGAAGACTGTTGTTCCAAAACAGATCCTTCACTTTTGTGTGAATGGACTTTTTTACTTGTCTGAAGCCTCAGACAAACAAAATTGCTTTCAAACAGATTTTTCTCAAAGACGTCTCAGTAGACTTGTTCAATTTTGTAGTTCATTCATCTCTTGGTCAGAGATTACATACTGCTAGCATTTCTCTTTTTTTTTTTTTTCTTTTTACTCCCATAGGATAACCACCGCCTAAGCCCAAAGAATCTATTCTCTCACTAACTGAACCAATTTTAAATCTTTCTAACCTTCAGTTTCGTAATCTCTTCAAATAAATAAATAAATAAATAATAAAGATGTCAGGGAGATTTTGTGTCTTACGTATTTGCAGCTTCCAAAATACACCAGTTTCTCTCCAGCCCATAAGAAAGGGAAAAAAAAAAATGAAAAAGAAAAGAAAAAGAAAAAGAAAAAGAAAAAGAAAAAGAAAAAGAAAAAGAAAAAGAAAAAGAAAAAGAAAAAGAAAAAGAAAAAGAAAAAGAAAAAGAAAAAGAAAAAGAAAAAGAAAAAGAAAAAGAAAAAGAAAAAGAAAAAGAAAAAGAAAAAGAAAAAGAAAAAGAAAAAGAAAAAGAAAAAAAAGAAAAAGAAAAAGAAAAAGAAAAAGAAAAAGAAAAAGAAAAAGAAAAAGAAAAAGAAAAAGAAAAAGAGGGCAAAGCTGTAAATAACATGTGATGTATTTGTAGTCTAAAACCAGTTTTGTATTCTAGGTTGCCTAGCCATCATTATGGGTGCTTTTGTCATGAATGTCTAGTCAAATTCTAACTGAGTTGTAACAGTGGACAGAATTAAGAATTAAGAATTAAGAAAAAAATATTGATGCTCCAGATCTATTTGCAAAATTGAGGAAAACCCACAAAAACAATAAAACACCATTTCTAAAAATGAATGTATATGAACTCTTCACTGTGTTTTTCCAGTTCATATAGTTAGTACTTTGATGCTCAGTCAAATTCAACTAACTTGTTACAACTGAAAAAGTTCTGTATGCTACAGCGTTTTATAGCCCATTTAAAAAGAACGTGGTCATTCTTGGTTTTTATGTTGCTGAGTTCTAACTATTATTCAAAATAAGAGAATGCTGAAAGAATGGGCTATGTTTTGTTCTCAGTACAGTGAGAAAAACCTCAAATAAATGAGACAGACAGATCTGTTCCTTAGCTGGACCAGTATAATTTTACTGAGTTCAAGGGGGTATCTTCTTTTATTATAGAGATATTGGTCTTTAGCAACTAAATGAGAGATCAGTGTAATTTGTAGTAATCAATTACACAACATCTATTTTCAAATGCAGGAGAGAAAAAACAGTTGCAATATTAAAGGAGCATTTAAGAGCAGTGGATGTTGAGACCCTTCTTTAAAGGGTAAAAACAACAAAAACAACAAAAATGAAGAACGGGTTGGTAATTAGAGAATAAAAGATCGTTTCTCAAAAAATGAGATGAAATTTTATTTTCAAAAGGTTACACAACAGTTGAAGAACAATTGCCAAGGTGCTGCACATTTGATTCTTTTTTCCTTGACGGGGACAGTATTTTATTAAAATACATAGGCAAACAGACCCCTTTTTACAGACATTCTTTACTCTGCTTAAATCCACCAGTCATCTTCACAAGCATTTTCCACTTTATTTTGATTCATTCTAACTGTACAAAAAGACAAGAATAGGTAAGAAAGGTAAGAATTTTACTCAACTCAACATTATTTTTTATCTTTTTAAACATTATCCTAGGTATTTTATTTTCTAAACAAAGATCAGAATTCCTAGTAATATCATTGTGTTTTGAATTCCTAAGACTATATATAATTTTTAATTATTCTTAAGTGCTTGGAATTCAATTTAAACATAATACAAGCTCAGGTTTGAATACTATGTGTATTTTTTTCTTTCCAGAAAGTAAAACTGAGTTATATATATATATATTTAATTTTCTGTGCTATGAATACATTAGCTAGGATATGTATACATCTTCAGTTGTGGTGCTAATTACACAACGATCATATAGCCATACTGATATGTTGGTAGAAATAAGGAAACAAAAGCTTGTGCTGCACTGCAGTCTAGATTAAATGTTTGCTTCTAGGCAGGAGGGCCAAGATATATTAGACTGTGCCACATGTCATATTTCCAAACAAATTCAACTGCTTGACTTTTGTATCACAGTGGTTCATGCTAGGCTAATTCGCAATGCAGTAAAAAATACATTCCTGTACTCACAGAAGACATATTCTTAGAGGTCTAAGTGGCTTTGCATAAAATATGAAGACTATCAAAAATATATTTAGATTATGATAATGACAGGCATTCCTAGTAGATCAATACAGAAGATGGGGTGAGGTAAGTGGATAGATAAAAGACTGCAAACTATCATGCTTATGTAGAACTAAGGTTATTGCAAATCTATTTTAGTACACATTAGTGTTGGACTAATAATTAGTGTTGGACTCTCTTAAAAGAAATTGTGTATTACAAAAACCTTGGCAGGTACTCTGCATGTGTGTATATTCAAAAGTCATTGTTATGCCTTCATTTCCTTAAAATGTCAAATAACTACTGTCAAATAACTACTCTCTCTCTCTTTTTTTTTTTTTTTTGGATATATTTAAACTGTAGAGGTGAAATCTGAAATATTTTCATGAAAAAAAACATAGGTGTTTCTGAAAATGTTATTCTGGAAACCTATAAAGTCCCCAAAATCATCATAAACAAATGATTACTAGAACACATGCAACAGCTATAGCAGTACTTGGAAGACTCATATATACTATAGTAAGGCATTTTTTTGTTGTTGTTGCTTTAATTTTACGCCTTCTCCTTTTATTTATTTATTTATTTATTTATTTATTTATTTTTGACATATTGCTACAAGTGTTAGGCTGCTACAAGCAGTCTCTAAATAATAACACCAGTATCAAATGGCAGCTGAGCAATGTCAGTATATTACTTAATTTGTTCTCTTTGTTTTTGATTCAGTTCTGGCACTGACTTTGAAATCTTTTATGTATTTCTCATGAACGGCCTTTTACAGTACTGAAGAAGTCTGTGCAAGATTAATTTCATTTTTAACAAGTCTTTATTTATTTTGTATAAAGAAGCATTTGGATTGCTTGTAGATGCATTTATGCATATTCATGGATGGATTTCTGTGCAGAACCTTTTCTTGTATAATTCTTAGGAAATACAGTGGAGCAAATGTAAATAACTTTTAAACTGACAATTCCAATTTTAATAAACTTCTTGTAAAGAGGTTTCTGTGTTGTTCAACGCAAAATCTTTTAAACAAAACTCAGAAAATGGTAATGCTTTCTCTAATACAGACTGAAACAAACTTATCAGTGAAAACTGTGCTTAAATTGAAATGTACCAGCAAACAGACAGAAATCTAAAAGTAGCCCAGCTCAATCTATGTTCTTCTTTGTCTTTGAAGACCTCCTCCAAAATCAAAAAAAAAAAAAAAACTGTAAACATATCTGAGAACTTATTTAAAGCAGCGTGAGTATATAACAAAAGTTGATAACTTAAAGTTGAATCATTAGTCGCAAAGGTTCAGCAATTCAAGCGTTATCTTTTGTTCTTTAGTACAAAAGAAGATGTTTTGTTGTAGATTGATTTTTGCATATAGAAAGCATAGCTGAACTCTTCAAGTTCTTCAAGTATATGAATGAAGCTGATTGAAACAATAGGCTTCTTTAAAATATGATTTTTTCAACTCAGAACAATGTCAGTAGTCTTTGAGGGTTCAGACTTGTTTAGTTAAACATACAGCCTGTTTTCACATGTCAAGATGGTGCCTGCACTATCCTCCCACTCTCTATATCCTACAGTTGTCAACGCCTCTTTTTTTTCTCTCACAACATATTATTATAAAAGGAGGAAATTTTCAGGATGTTCTTATTAGAATCCTGTCTGAGGGGAAACAAATAATTAACGTTTTTCTAAGCTCTTACAATATTATTTATTCAGGAAGAAAAATAAGGAAAGTATTACAAAAATATAACACTGTACTTGTTCCCCTAGCAGAGTATTCTTCAATACAGTCATTAATAGAGGAAGACTGGAGGGGTAGGGGGAGAGAGAAAAATAAATAAAGTAAAAAGGCTGAAGTTTGGTTAGAGAAAAAGGAACTAGCCAGTACCTCATATATATATATGGATAGATAATTTTTAAAGTGAAAGAAGAGGGATAACAAGATAATTTGGAAAATACTAATATGGAGAAAGAAATAAAAATGTTGTAACTAGGCTAGCAAATAGCAATGAGGAATAATATCAAATATGTAGACTAAAACAGCTTGCAGAGAAAATGCAGAGGTAACATCCACACAATGCATATTTCAGTGTTTCCTCAGATAACCTCTAGCTTGATACTGTGAACTGAATACAAATTAGTGGCTGGAGCACATTATGTGTGCCCCACAAGCATAGCTTTCAGTTTATTTTTAACAAATGAAAAAAAAAATAGTTTGTGTATTGTTATCATTTTTCAATATAATTTGAAATGTAGCAAAGGCGGACAATCAAGAGTTTCTGTTTAAAAACAAAGTTTTGATCTGAATTAAAACAGTACACGTATGCACCCAAAGAGTTCTCTGAGTGTTTATGCTTTAACAAATATATATATATATATATATATATATAAAATTCATAGGCCAGAGCTGTCAGCCTTTTTTTCTCCTTTAAATAATTCTTATCCCAATTATTCACCACTGCTAATAGAAAGAAAGAAAGAAAGAAAGAAAGAAAGAAAGAAAGAAAGAAAGAAAGAAGAGAAAGAAAGAAAGAAAGAAAGAAAGAAAGAAAGAAAGAAAGAGAAAGAAAGAGAA